>NC_063347.1:27744670-27765040 GCF_021869965.1 Rhincodon typus
TCGGGCCTAGACCCTTCATCAGAAAAGGGGGAGGGGAAGGGGGTTCTAGGCCCGAAACGTCAGCCTCTCTGCTCCTATGATGCTGCTTGGCCTGCTGTGTTCATCCAGCCCTGCACCTTTTTGTCTTGGATTCTCCAGCATCTGCAGTTCCTACTATCTCCGCTACTTATGACCCAGTTGTCATGGTCGGGGTGGAATGTATGTGCAGGGGAGATGCAGTGCAGGGCCTAGGTTGAAACTTACTAAAAATAAGATGGGAAGCATTAAAAACTGAACACAAAAGGGAAGTCAGCTGTTTTTGCTGAACAGACTTTCAAACTGGGCAATCAGTCTGAAAGTTAGTGGAAGAAGAGGCTCAACAGTTGTTACTATGCCAAGCAGGAAAAAAAAGGATTGATTTTGGGTTAACCGTCAAGCAGAAAGCTGGTGGAGATGGATTTCTGGTTCAAGGAAATGAGGCTTATGAGGAGCTAAAGACCATGGAAGCACCAGGGGCGACCTTGCTACTGGAATTCCATTCAATTTGCTGAAAGAACAGAGTCAAGGGGACTTTGTCTAAAATGACGTTGTAAGATTGACCCTGATAGGACAGAGAGAAGAGATCCAGTTAAAGCTTGACTACAATTTCTACAAAAGATTGCAATACAGCAGAGAGTGCAGTGTAATATATAAACATGATGTGAGCTTTTCAGCTGTGTTAAGAAGCTGATATGAAATACTTATTTTTGTGTTGCCAAGTAAGGAATATTCAGTTGATGCTGAGCTTTTTACATCTGCGACAGTAAAAGTTTAAAATGTAACATCTTGTTGTGCGATCCTTTGAGTTGACCACTGAGAACTTCCTATGTTTTTCTAAAGTTAGCTCTCCCTTCAGCCCTCCCAGTCGCGAACCATTTCAACTTCCCCTCCCACTCCTTGGACGACATGTCCATCCTGGGCCTCCTGCAGTGCCACAACGATGCCACCCGAAGGTTGCAGGAACAGCATCTCATATTTCGCTTGGGAGCCCTGCAGCCCAATGGTATCAATGTGGACTTCACAAGCTTCAAAATCTCCCCTCCCCCGACCACATCCCAAAACCAACCCAGCTCGTACCCACCTCCCTAACCTGTCCTCCCACCTATCCACTCCTCCCACCTCAAGCCCCACCCCCATCTCCTACCTACTAGCCTCATCCTGCCTCCTTGACCTGTCCGTCCTCCCTGGACCGAACTAGCCCCTCTCTAACTCCCCACCTACACTCACCTTTACTGGCTCCATCCCCGCCTCCTTGACCTGTCTGTTTCCTCTCCACCTATCTTCTCCTTTATCCATCTTCTATCCGCCTCCCCCTCTCTCCCTATTTGTTTCAGAATCCCCTTCCCCTCCCCAATTTCTGAAGAAGGTTCTTTACCCAAAACATCAGCTTTCCTGCTCCTCTGATGCTGCTTGGCCTGCTGTGTTCATCCAGCTCTACACCTTGTTATCTCCCTTCAGCCCATTGTGTCTGTGCCAGTGATCAAGCATCCTTCTATTCCAATTCTATTTTCCAGCACTTGGTCCAGAGCTTTGTGTGTTATGGCATTTCAAGTGTTCAGCTAAGTAGTTCTTAAATGTCTTAAGAGTTCCTGCCTCTACCATCCTTTTTAGCAGTAAATTGCAGATACCCACAACACCTGGGTGAAAAACATTTTCCTCAAATCCCCTCAAAGCCTACTGCCCTCTACCATAAAATTTCTACCACCTGGTTATTGTCCTCTCTACTAAGGAAAGAAATATCTCCCTATCCACCCTTTGTATGCTCCTCAGAAATTTGTGCACCTCAAACAAATCCTAGCTTTGCCTTCTCTGCTGCAAGGTAAATCATTCCCAGCCTGTCCAGGCTCTGTTTATAGCTGAACCATTCCAGCTCAGACAACATCCTGGTGAATCTCTTCTGCATCTTCTCTCATGCAATTCATCCTTCCTATCGTGTGGCGGTCAAAACTGCACACAATATTCCAGGTGTGGCCCAGTGAAATGTTAACATTGCAATTTGGGGGTTCTTGTGCGTTAAAATGCAGAAGCTGTCAAACAGCTACACTTCAATGCGCTGGAATTCTAGAATTTAAGCAAACAAGATTTCACGGTTATTTTTGTTGCATTCAGTGCTAAGCCAACATTTTGCATTCAACACTCAAATGTTTCTGGAGGCACTGAACCTATCTGAATGCTTTTCAACAAATAACAAGCATTAATTTGTAACAGTGGCAGAGGAGTTGGTTGTAAACTTGAAAGCAAGGACTAAAAAAGCCGAGATTGTTAAAGTATGGCTCAATGCCTGAACCTTGAGGAGGAAAAACATTACCCCAATAGCACTCAGGTTAACTTACCTAGAATTCAATTCCAGATGAAACAACTTGAATTTGAGGAAGGAAGTGAAAAAAAAGACAAAAGAAGGAAAGGGAAAGAAAGAGAGGAAAAGATAGAGAAATATGAAAAAGAGAAATAAAATGAAATATGAAAATGAGAACTTGAATTTCAAAGAGCAAAAAGCAGGAAATCCTTGCATTTTAAGGATAGTTAAAAAGACATACTGCATCTGTACAAAGCAGAGAAGTTACTGTTGCAAGACCAGGATAGTTGCAAGATGTTGTTTCCGATTTTGAAAGAAGACAATAGACCTTTATGGATGCAATATTAAAGAGTCACCAAAGTGGATCTTGTGACTAGAATTCAGTTTGAGCATAATCGGAAGATTGAATGAAGGAAAATTCAAAAGGGAACATGCAGAGAAAAGGAAGTCTTGTGAGATGCAGAGACAGATTAAGACTTGAATGGACAAGGCTTAATATCCCATGAGAGCATGCCATGGAGCTTCCAGTTGTGTTTAATTGGTTGATGGGGATAAAACTTTCACGGTTGTTCAGAGTATTAGTTTCCAACTAAATAACATTTTGTTTCTGTTGAGTTTAGTATATTACCATATGAGTCTTAAAATTTGAAATCTTATCATGCTTTCTATTAATCATTTGGAAATTTCTATAAATTTTTAAAGTTATCAGTCTCCATGGCATTCATAACAACATGTTGAACAAGAGTCCTTGGAAAGTAATGAAGAACAGGAAGTACAATTGGTACTTTTTGTCTTGAGGCGTGTGGAGCCAATTGTGTACTTCTTTTGCCACCATTATCAATAAGATGTGATGCAAAACAGACCATTGGTGCACAGAGGTAAATATGCTGAAGACACAAAATGCCAGGATGGGAGACCTGGACAAGAAATACGACCTGGCCTGAGATCTAGATAATAGTTATAATTCCTGAACAGAAAGCACATTTACCTGAGGACTAAAAGTATACTTTGCATTTTTGTAATCAATTCCAAGCCACCAGCTGCCCACCTACGGCATTAGGCCTAGACCATCTGGAGGCATAAGTACCAATTGCAGAGATCCAGGAAAGGGCTAGAAATCTGGTACGTTTATGCATGGTCAGCTGACACTTGAGCCTGGAATCACAAAGAGAGGTAGTTAGACAGGGGAGTTCTGTGTAGGCTGCCAGCTGCACACTTCTGTACATTGGAGGAAGTGGGGATGCTCCTCTTGGTCCTAAAAAGATAAAACTCAATAATGATTTTGAGACATTTTCTGAGCAGTAGCCAATAAGTATCTTTAAGAGCTCTGATACAAATGGGAATCATACAATCCCTACAGTGTGGAAGTAGACCATTTGGCCCATCAAGTCCACACCAATCATCTGAAGAGAACCCTACCCAGTCCCACACCCCTACCCTACAACCTTGCATTTCCCATGGCTAATCCACCTAGCCGACAGACCATGGGCAACTTAGCATGGTCAATCCATCCAACCTGCACATCTTTGGACTGTGGGAGGAAACCCACACAAACACAGGGAGAATGTGCAAACTACACATAGACAGTCACCCAAAGGTAGAATTGAACCTGGGTGCCTGAGGCTGTGAGGCAGATGTGCTAAATACTGAGCCACCGCGCTACCCCATGGGGCGGTGATATGCTCCTTATGTTCCTCAAAATAATGTTCTTTGCTGAGATTAGGGCATTTCTCCAAGCATAATTGACCTTGAACTGAATGGCTTATAGACCAAAGATAAGTAGGAAAGTGATTTGTGAAGAGAACATAAGGAACCTCAAGGGGATATAGATAGATTAATGTGAGTGGGCAAATAGAGTACAATGTAGAAAAGTGTAAAATCGTCCACTTTGGCAGAAAATAAAGATATTAATAAAATGATAAGAGGTTGCAGTGCTCTGAGATATAGAAAGGTCTGGGTATTCTAGTGCATTAATCACAGAAGGTTAGTACTCAGGTACATCAAGTAATCAGGAAAGCTAAGATAATGTTATGGTTCATTGCAAGGGGAATTGAATGCAAGAGTAGGGAGGTTATATAACAGTTATGTAGGTATTGATGAGATTGCATCTGGAGTACTGTGTACAGAACTGGTCACTGTATATATGGAAGTATGTTAATGCACCGGAAGCAGTTCAGAGAAGGTTTACCAGACTAATACGTGGAATGAGCGGATTACATTAAGAGGAAAGGCCAGACAGGCTTTTTGTTAATTCATTGCTTTTGTGGGGTGTGGACGTCGCTGGCTGGGCCAGCATTAATTACCTGTCCCTAGTTGCCCTTGAGAGGGTGGTGAGGAGCTGCCTTCTTGAACCGCTGCAGGTCATCTACTGTGGGTTGACCCACAATGCCATTAGGGAGGCAATTCCAGGATTTTCATCCAGTGACAGTGAAGGAATGATGATATATTTCCAGGTCAGGATGGTGAGTGGCTTGGAGGGGTACTTGAAAGTGGTAGCATTCCCATGTATCTGCTGCCCTTGTCCTTCTAAATGGAAGTGGTCATGGGTTTGGAAGGTGCTGTCTGAGGACCTTTGATGAATTTCTACAGTGCATCTTGTAGATAGTACACACTGCTGCTACTGAGCGTCAGTGGTGGAAGGAGTGGATGCTTGTGGATGTGGTTCCCATCTAGTGGGCTGCTTTGTCCTGGATGGTGTCAAGCTTCTTGAGTGTTGTTGGAGCTGCACTCATCCAGGCAAGTAACCCATCACATGCCTTGTAGAGGATGGACAGGCTTTGAGGAGTCAGGAGGTGACCTGCTCTTGTAGCCAAGGTGTTTATGTGGCAGGTCCAGTTGAGTTTCTGATCAATGGTAAACCCCAGAATGCTGGTCGTGGGGGAGTCAGTGATGGTAATGCCATTGAATATCAAGGGGCTGTGGTTAGATTGTCTCCTATTGGTGATGGTCATAGCCGGTATTTGTGTGACGTGAATGTTACTTGAACTTGTCAACCCAAACCTGGGTATTGTTCAGATCTTAGATAACAAGGTGTAGAGCTGGATGAACACAGCAGGCCAAGCAGCATCATAGGAGCAGGAAGGCTGACGTTTCGGGCCTAGACCCTTCATCAGAACTTGTTGCATTTGTAGCTGGATTACTGCATTATCTGAGGAGTTGTGACTGGTGCTGGACATTGTGCAATCATTGGCAAGCATCCCCACTTCTGACCTTATGATGGAGGGAAGTTCATTGATGAAGCAGCTGAAGACGGTTGGGCCTAGGACACTACCCTGAGGAACTCCTGCGGAGATGTTCTGGAGCTGAGATGACGGACCTCCAACAGCCATAGCCATCTTCCTATGTGCCGGGTATGACTCCCACCAGCAGAGAGTTTTCCCTCCATCAAGGAGCACTAGCAGAACTGTAACAAATGTGTATCCCCACGATACACATTAATTGTAGTTCAGCTAGTGTTCCTTGATGCCATACTCAGTCGAATGCAGGCTTGATGTCAAATGCTGTTGCTCTGACCACACCACTGGAATTCAGCTCTTTTGAGTTCATTATTTGAACCTAGGCTGTAATGAGGTCAGGATCTCAAACTGGGCGTCACTGAGCAAATTATTGCTGAGCAGGTACTGCTTAATAGCATTGTTGATGACATGATGTTAAAGGGTAGACTAATAGGACAGTAATTGGCCAGGTTGGATTTGTCTGCATTTTATGTACAGGACATACCTGGCAATTTTCCACATTGTCAGATAGATACCCAGTATTGTAACTGTACTGAAACTGTACTGGCTCCTCCCTCACCCCCATCCCAGGCCCCAAGAAGACTTTCCACATCAAGCAGATGTTCACCTGCACATCTGCCAATGTGGTATACTGCATCCGCTTACCCAGTGTGGCTTTCTCTACATCGGGGAAACCAAGCGGAGACTCGGGGACCGCTTTGCAGAACACCTACGCTCGGTTCGCAATAAACAACTGCACCTCCCAGTCGCGAACCATTTCAACTCCCCCTCCCACTCCTCAGATGACATGTCCATCCTGGGCCTCCTGCAGTGCCACAACGATGCCACCCGAAGGTTGCAGGAACAGCAACTCATATTCCGCTTGGGAACACTGCAGCCCAATGGTATCAATGTGGATTTCACAAGTTTCAAAATCTCCCCTCCCCCTACCACATCCCAAAACCAGTCCAGCTCGTCCCTGCCTCCCTAACCTGTTCTTCCTCCCACCTATCCCCTCCTCCCACCTCAAGCCGCACCTCCATCTCCTACCGACCAACCTCATCCCGCCCCCTTGACCTGTCCGTCCTCCCTGGACTGACCTATCCCCTTCCTAACTCCCTACCTACACTCACCTTTACTGGCTCCATCCTCGCCTCTTCGACCTGTTTGTTTCCTCTCCACCTATCCTCTTCTATCCGCCTCCCACTCTCTCCCTATTTATTTCAAAACCCCCTTCCCCTCCCCCTTTTCTGATGAAGGGTCTAGGCCCAAAACGTCAGCCTCTCTGCTCCTATGATGCTGCTTGGCCTGCTGTGTTCATCCAGCCCTGCACCTTGTTGTCTCGGATTCTCCAGCATCTGCAGTTCCTACTATCTCTTGGCTAGGGGAGTGGCAAGTTCTGAAGCACAAGTCTTCAGTACTATTGCTTGAATGCTGTCAGGGCCCTTTGCCATTGCAATATCCAGTGTTTCCAACCATTTCTTGATATCATCTGGAGTGAATTGAATTGGCTGAAGACTGGCATCTGTAAAGCTGGGGACCACTGGAGGAGGCCAAAATGGATCATCCACTTGGCACATTTGGCTGAAAATTGATGCGAATGCTTCAGCCTTTTGTTTTGTATTTATGTTCTTGTCTCTTCCATCATTGGGGTTGGGGATGTTTGTGGAGCGTCCTCCTCCAGTGAGTTGTTTAATTGTCCACCACCATTCTCGATTGGATGTGGCAGGACTTAGATCTGATCCATCGGTTGTGAAATAGCTTAGCTCTGTCTGTCACTTGCTGCTTAGGCTATTTCACATGCAAGTAATGCTGTTTGTTAGCTTCACCAGGTTGACACCTCATTGTCAGGTATGCCTGGTGCTGCTCCTAGCATGCACTTCTACACTCTCCATTGAACTGTGGTTGATCCCCTGGCTTGATAATAATGGTTGAGTTGGTAATATGCTGAGCCATGATGTTACAGATTGTGCTGGAGTACAATTCTGCTGCTGTTGATGGCCCACAGCGCCTCATGGATGCCCAGTTTTGAGTTGCTAGATCTGTGCGAAGTCTGTCCCAGTTAGCACAGTGATAGTGCCACACAACACGTGGAGGTTGTTCTCAATGTGAAGGTGGGACTTCGTCTCCATAAGGATTGTGCAATGGTCACTCTTACCCATACTGTCATGGACAGATGCATCTGCAGCTGGCAGATTGGCAAGGATGAGAACAAATATGTTATTCCCTCTTGTTGGATCCTTCACCACTTGCCGCAGACCGAGGCTAGCAGCTATCTCCTTTAGGACCTTACCAGCTCGATCAGTAGTACTGCTGCTGAGCCTCTCAGTGGTAGACATTGAAATCCTCCACCCAGAGTATATTTTGTGCCCTTGCCATCCTCAGTGCTTCCTATAAGTATTCATCATGGAGGAGTACTGATTCATCAGTTGAAGGAGGACAGTATGTGGTAATCAGCAGGAGGTTTCCTTGCCCATGGTTATCCTGAAACCACGAGACTTCATGGGTTCAATGTTGAGGACTCCCGGGGCAACTCCCTCCCGACTGTATATCACTGTGCCGCCCCCTCTGCTGGGTGAGACAGGACATATCCAGGAATGGTGATGGTAGTGTCTGGGACATTGTCTGTAAGGTATGATTCCATAAGTATAACTCTGTCAGGCTGTTGTTTGAGTAGTCTGTGGGGCAAGTTTCCCAATTTTAGCACTAGCTCCCAGATTTTGTGAAACTTGAAAGGGTTCAGAAAAGATTTACAAACGTAGCCAGGGTTGGAGGGTTTGAGCTATAGGGAGAAGGTGAATAGACCGGGGCTGTTTTCCTTGGAGCATCAGAGGCTGAGGGGTAACCTTATAGAAGTTTCTAAAATCATGAGGGCCATGGATAGAGTGAATAGACTCAGTCTTTTCCCCAGGGTAGAGGAGTCCAAAACTAACGAGCATAGGTTTAAGGTGAGAGGGGAAAGATTTAAAGGGGACCTAAGGGGCAACTTTTTCTTGCAGAGGGCAGTGCGTGTATGGAATGAATTGCCAGAGGAAGTGGTGGAGGCTGATACAATTACAACATTTAAAAGGCATCTGGATATGTATATGAATAGGAAGGGTTTAGAGGCAAATGGGACTAGATTAATTTTGGATGTCTGGTCAGCATGGATGAGTTGGACCAAAGGATCTGTTCCTGTGCTGTATATCACTATGATTCGATGACTCATTGCTGTGGGTCTGGAGCCAGACCAAATAAGTGTGGCAGATTTCCTTCCCTGAAGAACATTAGAGAACCAGATAGGTTTTTATGACAATTGACAATGCTTTCATGGTCATCAGTAGATTCTTAACTCCAGATAATTTTTTTAATTCAAATTCCACCATCTGCTGTGGTGGGATTTGGTCCCAGGCTCCCGGGACATTAGTTGAGTGTCTAGATAAAAAATAAGGGGTCGTCCATTTAAAATAGAGATGAGGTAACATTATTTCTCTCAGAGAGTTGCAAGTCTTTAGAATTCCCTTCCTCAAAAGGCAGTAGATGCAGAATCTTTGAATAGAGGTTGATAAATTCTTGATGAACAAGGGGAAGGAAGATTATTGGAGATATACGGGAATGTAGAGTTGAGGTTAAAATCAGATCAACCACGATTTTATTGATTGGCAGAGTAGGCTTGAAGGGCCAAGTAGCCTAATCTTGTTCCTTGTTTATATATTAGACCATTTCAAAGGACAGTAAAGGGTCAACCATATTACTTTGAGTCTGGACACACGTAGGCCAACATACATAATGGAAGTGACATCTCCTCTGAAACTGGCACACTCTTTAACCAACCATCCAAAGTGACCTGCCAAAAACATAGATTCTCAAACAGCAGATCAAGTTGTCATTGCTATTTTTTGGTCATTACATCTTGTTTGCACTAGATGGCCACAATGAAAACCAGTCCCCAATATGTCCGAGTTCATGCACTCAGCTTTGATGATCTTGGCACTCTGAGACAGTTACCATATCAACGGATTGAAATTGACCAAGGAGCAATTTACCCTTCAGGACTAATTCAGCATGGATGAGAGATCAAACGTTGGATCTGCTCATTGAAGACCTTACTGAGCCAAATGGAGAATATTGAACAATTGCAGTGCCTAATTTTACATTGAGAATGTTTGTGAATTTAAGGAAATAAGAAATTGGAGCACGGTTAGGCTCAAGCCTGCCCCACTATTCAATAAGATCATGGATGATCTGTGACCTCAATGCTCTTTCATATCACCTTCTCAAAGCCCTCAACTCCTAATATTTCAAAAATCTTCCTATCTCGTCCTCAAATAATTTCAGTGATAAAGCCTCCACAACTCTCTGGGTTAGAGAATTCCAAATATTTCCTACACATCTGTGGAAGGAATTTCTTCCCATCTCAGTGATAAATGAGTGTCCCCTTATTCTGTAACTGTGTGTTAGTTCAAGATTTATGTTGAAATATGGCTATAAATTGTTATGCAACTTATTTTTAAATTCATGCATTACACTATGAACTCATGTTCTTGAGAAATATGTTGCAGATTCATTGGGCAGGAATTTTCCCTCCTGAGGCAGGAAACAAAGGTCAGGACTGAACCTGCATCCTGGGAACTAATATTGCATTACTTGTGACTAACTGTGCAGATAGTCAGTGTACACCTCTGAATATTTGTCTAAAAGAAGGTCATTAATCTTATATTAGTAAACATTTCAATCACAGTCAAACCATTACCTACCTTTAGGTCAGTCTCCTATGTGACACCATCTGAATTAATGTATGTCATAAAGAGCAGTGACTCTAATACAGATCACTAGAAGGCACCACTTTGTACTTAGCTGCCTTCTGGCAAAAACATCTGTGCACCACGACTCTGTTTTTGTCCCTCATTCAGTTTTGCTTATACACTGCACTGCCCACTTACACCAGCATAGCTTCAATCGTGTCAACTGGTTTACTATATACAACTTTATAGAATCCTTACAGTGTGGAAAGAGGCCATTCAGCCCATCAAATCTGTACTGACCCTCTGAAGAGCACCCCACCCAAACTCCAAACCCCACATTTCCCATGGCTGATCCACATAGCCTGCATACCCCTAGACACTATAGGCAATTTAGCACAACTAATCCAGCTAAACTGCACATCTTTGGACTGTGAGAGAAGACTGGAATTCCCAGAAGAAACCGACACAGATGCAGTGAAAATGTGCAAACTCCACACAGACAGTTACCCAAGGGTGGAACTGAACCTGCATTCCTGGTGCTGTAAGGTAGCAGTGCTAACCACGGAGCCACCATGCAGCCCTTGTTTCCTTTTGTACATTATTAGTGAATTCAAAGAAGTCACCTCCTCAACAAATTGACAAATGGCTAAAACAAAATTCATCTTTAATGATTTAGATGCAAATGATTGGCAAGATTGTGACATGAAGCTCTGATCCTGATTTGGGGGCAAGCTCGTGCCACTGTGACATCCAGTGTGAACAATTTTAGTAATGACCTTGTACAATTCTATTTTGCAAAGTTCCTTTATGACCAGACTTGAATTGGATATCAGCTACAGTTTGCTCATAAAAAGGGTAAATTCACTGATCCTGCACCTGCGGAAGGGTTTTGATCAAAAGCAACACTCATTCGAGGATCAGTGCTACAATACGAGAGTTTAATCCCTAACCTCGCCTCCCTCTGAGTGTGGTTTCCAGCCGAGTGCTTGGAACTGGTGAAAAATACATTTCCAGGCTGATTTGATACAAGATTGAGATATTGTCTTATTTTTACCAATTGAAGTAACCCATTGCACTTGTGTTTTTACTTATGGGATCAGGTTCAATGCCTCAGCCACTACTGGAAAGTAACAGGAGGACCTGTTTAACAATATTAAATCTGCTTGATACAAATGTTCTTTTGAAATGTTTGAACATTGATTGCTGTGACCCCATGGGGTAAACAGCTTCTGAGCCTAACATAATCAGTTATAGTTGATTTACTGCCCCCACGGTGTCAATAAAATCAAACTTACATGCACATGTTGAGATGAACAAAGTTATGTAAACACATCTCAAAGCGTGGATTGCAGTATGATGAGGTAATATGGTGAATATAGCACTTTCAGACATGCTGACAGCAGCGTTCTGCATGCTTTAGTCAAATACTCTTTAATTCTTTCACAGATAGGCTGGCATTTGTTGCCCAATCGTTGATTTCCCTCAAGTAGTTAGTGGTGAGCCACTTGAGACACTGCAGTCCATGGTGGGTAGGTGCACCACCAATGCTGTGAGGAAAGGGGTTCCAGGATTTTGTTTGAGCAATAGGGAGAGAATTGAAAGATATAGTGCTACATATCAATGTATCTGGAGTAAAAGGTCATTAAATATTTCAGCCATGCTTTTAAGCAATTGGTTTCTTTCAAAATTCAATTATGATACATTCAGAGGATCATATTATAAAGGACAAAGAACAACAAAACAGGGGATCTGACCCTTTGGCTCTTCAAGTCTGCGCCGACACATTTTGTCCTTCCATACTAAAACTGTCTTCACTTACAGGATCCGTATCCTTCTATTCTCTTCCTTTTCATGTATTCTTGAATGATTCTTGAATGCTGCATTTGTGTCTGCTTCCACCACCTCCTCTGGCAGCATGTTCCAAGCAATCACCACCCTTTGTGTGAAAAACTTGCCTCACACATCTCTTTAAAACTTCACCACCGACCCCCCAACCGTACCTTGAACCTATGTCCCTCATAATTGACCCCTCCACCCTGGAAAAAAGCCTCATTCTGGGACGGTCTTTGATGATGTTGGCGGCCTTTCTGCAGCAATAAGAAGTGTAAATGGAGTCCATGGATTGGAGTTTGGCATCCATGATGGTCTGGACTGTACATACAACCTTCTGTAGTTTCTAATGGTCCTGGGCAGAGCAGTTGCTGTACCAACCCATTATGCACCCAGATAGCATGCTTTCTATGGCGCATCTGTAAAAGTTGGCTGTGTGTGGATTGGTGTGGATGTGAAAGGTGCGAGGGAAATACTAGACTTTGCCAGTGAGTCTAAGCTCCCAAGTACAAGTTGAAACAATGAAAATGCACAAAATGATTTCAGATATTGGATTGAGCTGCTTCTGCTCCCTTCAGTAAGGAGCTTCACTCTATCCATGCCATTCATAATCTTATAAACTTCTATCAGATCACCCCTCAACCTCCTACATTCCAGTGAAAACAAACCCAGTCTATCCAATCTTTCTCCGCAGCTAAAATACCCCATACCAGGCAACATCTTGGTAAACCTTTTTGCACCCTCTCCAAAGCATCCACATCCTTCTGATAGTGTAGTGACCAGAACTGAATGCAATATTCCAAGTGCGGCCTAACTAAAGTTCTATAAAGCTGCAGCATAACTTGCTATCCTTATACTCAATGACTCTTCTAATGAAGACAAGCATGCCGTAGGCCTTTTTTCTACCTCATCTACCTGTTCTGCCACCTTCAGTGATATGTGGATTTTCACATCAAGATCCCTCTGTATATCAGTATTCCCGAGGGTTCTGCTATTTACTGTATAATTTCCATCTTAACTTTCCAAAATGCATCATTTCACATTTGTCAGGATTAAACTCCCTGTGGAACACCACTAGTTACAACCCTCCATTCCGAAAAGCATCCTTCCACCACGACCCTCTGTCTCCTATGACTGTTAAAATGTTTTCATACATAAAGTTGTGTGCAAATCAGATAGCTGTGCAACAGAGTTAGTGCTTTTGAAATAAGGAACCAGAGATGTATTGCTGGGAATAAGATCTGGGTAACATGTTAGTTGAGTGTTCTTTTTTTCTGGAATATTTGTTTGAATCAAGCCAGCCACAGAATATGAAGCTCACTGATATTAGCCCATAAGTAAATGAATAACCTACTGCTTTTTCTACTCCTTTTTATTTAAAATGGAGTTGTATGAAGTGGGATAAAGGGTTAAGCCTCTTTGTGTCCATAACTAGCAGGATTTATACAGCACATGGTACAGCAGGGCAGGTGTTGCCGAACAAAGAGACCTAGGGGTGCAGGTGTGTAGTTCCTTGAAAGTGGTGAAGAAGGTTTTTGGCACAATTACCTTCATTGGTCATAACATTGTGTATAGAAGTTAGAATGTCATGTTGTAGTTGTACAGGGCATTGGTGAGGCCAGTTTTCGAATATTGCATTCAATTCTGGTCACCCTTCTACAGGAAGGACATTGTTAAACTTGAAAGGAAAAGATTTACCAGGATGTTGCCAGAACTGGAGAGTTTAAGTTATTGGGAGAGGCTGAATAGGCTGGGACATTTCTCCCAGGAGCATCGGGAGCTGAGGAGTGACCTTATAGAGGTTTATAAAATCATCATAGGGTGAACTGCCAAGATCTTTTTCCGAAGGTGGGAGAGTCCAAAACTAGAGGACATAGGTTTAAGGGGAAAGGGGAAAGATTTAAAAGGGATCTGAATGGCAACTTGTTCACACAGTAGGTAGTGCATATATGGAACGAGCTGCCAGAGGAAGTGGTGGAGGTGGGTAAAATTACAACATTTAAAAGGCATCTGGATGGGTATATGAATTGAAGGGGTTTAGACGGATATGGGCCAAATGCTCACAAATGGGACTAGGTCAGATTGGAATATCTGGTCAGCATGGGTCTGTTTCTGTACTCAAACAAAGTTGCTGGAAAAGCTCGGCAGGTCTGGCAGCATGTGTGCAGGAAAAAACAGAGTTAACGTTTCGTGTCCAGTGACCCTTCCTCAGCACCGATGGTGGCTGGGAAAATGTCAGTTTATATGCAGAAAAAAGGGAGGGGGATGGGGTAGGGAGTAAACAATAGGATAGAGGCTAAAGGAGAGAGAGAAGAGCAGTTGGACAGATAAAGAGTTGATAATGATCAGGCTGGGAGGGTGAATAGTTGTTAATGGAGACTATTAGTGACTAACAACAGGGGGTGTGTAATGGCAGGCTATGTGGTAACAAGGCCTGGTGTGTGCGGTGAGGGGCTGGGACATGGGAGAGTTTAGGCCCTAAAATTATTGAACTCAATATTGAGTCCGGAGGGCTGCAGGGTCTCCAAGCGGAAAATGAGGTTTTGTTCTTCCAGCTTGCGTTGACCTTCGCTGGAACACTGCAGCAAGCCAGAAACAAAGATGTTGGCCAGGGAACAGGGTGGTGCATTAAAGTGGCAGGCAACAGGTACTTCAGGGGCTTTCTTGCGAGCAGAGCGTAGATGTTCTGCGAAGCGGTCTCCCAGTCTACGCTTCATTTCCCCAACGTAGAGGAGACCACATCGTGAGCAGCTAATGCAGTAGACTAGATTCTGGGAAGTGCAGGTGAAGTGTTGCTTCACCTGGAAGGTATGTTTGGGCCCTTGGATACTGGGGAGGGAGGAGGTAAATGGGCAGGTGTTGTACCTTCTCCAGTTACAGGGGAAGGTGCCGTAGGGCTGTGGGGTGGTGTTGGGGGTGAAGGAAGTGTGGACCAGGGTGGACCAGGGTGTCCCGAAGGGAAACAGTCCCTGCGGAAAGCGGACAAGGGAGGGGAGGAGAATATGTGTCTGATGGTGGCATCTTGCTGGAGGTGGCAGAAATGGTGCCTGATGATCTTCTGGATGTGGATGCTGGTGGGGTGGTAGGTGAGGACAAGGGGAACCCTATCACTGTTGTGGGCAAGCAGAGAAGGGGTGAGGGCAGAAGTGCAGGAGATGGGGCGGACCTGGTTGAGGGCCCTGTCGACAACGAAGCTGGGGAATCCTCAGTTGAGGAAGAAGGTGGACATTTCGGAGACTCCCTTGTCGAAGTTGGCCTCATCTGAACATATACAACAGAGACGGAGGAACTGAGAGAATGAGATGGATTCTTTACAGGAAGTGAGGTGTGAGAATGTATAATCCAGGAAGCTGTGGGAGTGAGTGGATTTGTAGTGGATATTAGTGGCCATCTAACCCTAGAAACGGTAACAGAAATATTGAGGAAGGGAAGGGAGGAGTCAGAGATGGACCAGGTGAAAGTGAGGGCAGGGTGGAAATTGGAGGCAAAATTGATGAAGTTTTCCAATTCCAGATGACAGAGGGAAGCAGCACCGATTATATCATTGATGTATTGAAGAAAGAGTTGTGTCGAACAAGGAATGCTCCATGTACCCCATGAAGAGACAGGCATAACTAGGGCCCATGCGGGTACCCATGGCCACCCCTCTTAACTGAAGAAAATGAGAGGAGCTAAAAGAGAAGTTGTTGAGGGTGAGGACGAGCTCGGCCAAGCGGACGAGAGTGGTGGTGGGTGGGGATGGTTCAGGTCTTTGCTCCAGGAAGAAGCAGAGAGCCCTGAGACCCTACTGGTGGGAAATGGACGTGTAAAGGGATTGCACGTCCATGGTAAAGAGGAGGCGGCTAGAACTGGCAAACTGGAAGTTTTGAAACAGGCGTAAGGCGTCAGAGGAATCATGGATATACGTGGGCAGGGATTGGAACAGGGGAGAGTAAAGGTAGAAAGAGATGAGTTCTGTGGGGCAGGAGCAGGCTGAAACAATGGATCTACCTGGACAGTCCTGTTTGTGGATTTTTGAGAGGAGGTAGAAGTGAGCTGTTTGGGGCTGGGGTACTATCAGCTTGGAAGCAGAGTTGGGGGGAGATCACTGAATGAAATGAGATCAGTTACTGTAGGAGATACAATGGCAATGGCCTGATGTGTCATGGTCCAGGTGAAGGTAGGAGGAGGTATCTGAGAGCTGGTGCTCAGCCTCTGCAACGTAGAGTTCAGTACGGCAGACTACAACAGCACCATCCTTATCGGCAGGCTTAATAACAAAGTCAGGGTTAGATCTGAGTGCAGTCAGTTCGGAGGGAGATAGGTTGGCTTTGGTGAGGGGGGCAGAGAAATTGAGGCGACTAATATCACCTCAACAGTTCTCAATGAACAGATCAAGTGAAGGTAAAAGGCCAGAGGGAGGGGTCCAGGTGGAGGGAGAGTGTTGGAGTTGGGCAAAGGGGTCTGTGGGATGGGGACAGGACTCTTGTCCAAAAGAAATGAGCACGGAGGTGAAGACAGCGGAAGAAGAGTTTGGAGTCATGCCCGAAATTCATTCAAGGGAACCCTACATGCCTCTGGACTCAATATCAAGTTCAATAATTTTAGGGCCTAAACTCTCCCACGTCCTAGCCCCCTACCCCACACACCAGGCCTTGTTATCACATAGCCTGCCATTACACACTACCTGTTACTATTCACTAACAGTCCCCATTAACAACTACTCACCCGCCTAGTCAGATTGTTATCAACTCTTTGTCTGTCCAACTGCTGTTCTCTGTCTTTAGACTCTATCCTATCGTTTACTCCCTACCCCATTCCCCCTCCCTTTTTTCTGCATATAAGCTGACGTTTTCCCAGCCACCATCAATTCTGAGAAGGGTCACCGGACCCAAAATGTTAACTCTGTCTTTTCCTTCACAGATGCTGCCAGACCTGCTGACCTTCTCCAGCGACTTTGTTTTTGTTCCTGATTTACAGCATCTGCAGTTCTTTTGGTTTCCGTTTCTGTACTGTATGACCCTCTGACTCTATGACCCTATAACCAGTTGAGACTCCTGGCACTTTTGTTTAACAGCATTCATTCAAGTGATGGGAAAATTAGTATAAATCCAGGCAATTGGTGTTGGAGGTTTGCATAACCATTTTTCAGACTTTAATTGAAAGCACAGTACAGAAGATAAAGGGAATTATGGTGTGGGGAAAAGTGCCATTACTCACAAACACCATAATTTCCTGGGTTTCCTGAGGCTGTAATAATAGTTTTCATAATTCTATCATTACCATGGCAGTGTGGCTCAGGAAATTCTTAGCCATTCTTTCTGGAAAAGGCTAGATTGAAGCTTACCCCTTTTTGAAGTTCATGGTGACAGCTATGATCTTGGGGTCAAGAGGAAATGAAACTTCCCACTAATTAGTTCCATCAAGCAGTCAGTTGAGTCTTCAAGGATTGTGAAACCAATCATGGTGTTTGTGGCTTCCCAAGATTTTCAGTTAAGAAAGGAAAAGCGACATTAGAAAGTGAGGTGGTTGGGATACTGCATCTGCTCTTCATTATGACCTATGAAAACTCATATTAGCTCCAACCATGCATCTAAAGACTATAGTTCCTTGGTTTCACAAATCACATGGTACATTTTATCTCGGCATTGGGATAAATTATAGAAGAAGTGTAGATTACAAACCAATTGTACAAATATTGCACCCATAAATATATTTTCCCATTAATCCACAATCCAATGTGACCACATATTGAAGAAGCATGCAGCTAGTGCAGAACTGATTAATAGTCTTCCAGGCATTTCAGTCACTATAGCAGAACCGCATTATATTAAGCCCCCTTCGTCAGTGCAGCAAAAGCACCTTCAGTTGCTTCATCATTCAGGACAACATAAAGGCTTAGGCTGAAAAATGACAAGTAGCATTCACACTATGCAAGTGCTAAGTAGTGATTACTTTCAATGAGAGAGAGTCTAACCATCACTACTTGACATTCAATTGCAATACCATCACTGAATTCCCCACTTTCAACATCCTAAGTGTTACCACTGACCAGAAATTGAATTGGACCGGTGATATAAATACTGCAGCTAAAGAGAAGGTCAAAGCCTAGGAATTCTGCAACAAGGAATTCAGCTCCTCTCTCCCTAGACCATGTCCACCATCTACAAGGCACAAATCAGGAGTGGGATGGCATGTTCTCCACTTGTCTGGTTGAGGGCAGCTCTAACAACACTCAAGAAACTCAAACCATCCAGGCCAAAGCAGACTGTTTGATTGGCACCCCACCCAACATCTTCCACATTGATTCCCTTCACCACTGGCATTGAAGGGAGGCACTGTACACCATTCATTGTAGTAACAGACTTCTGTGACAGCGACTTCCAAATCCATGACCTCTAACATCTGGAAGGACAAGGGGGAGGTGATGGCCTAGTGGTATTATCACTGGACAGTTAATCCAGAGACCCAGATAATGTTCTGGGACCTGGGTTTGAATTCCGCCATGGCAGATGGTGGAATTTGAATTCAATAAGTATCTGGAATTAAAGGTCTAATCATGACCGTGAACCCATTGTCGATTGTTGGAAAAACCCATCTGGTTCATTAATGTCCTTTACTGAAGGAAACTGCTATCCTTACCTGGTCTGGCCTACATGTGACTCCAGACTCACAGCAATGTTGTTGACTTTTAACTGCCCTCTGGGCAATTAGGGATGGCCAATAAATGCTGGCTTTGCCAGCAATGCCCATATTCCATCAACATTATTTTTAAAAAAGTAAAGATCTGTCCATATCCTAGTGTCAGTTTCCTGCTTTCGCCCCATACCCTTACATATTACTTCCATCCAAATAATCATCCAATGCCCTCTTCAATGCCTCGGTTGTATCTGCCTCCACCACATCTCCAGGCAGTGCATTCCATAACTATTTGCCGAGTGAAAAAGATTTTCTTTACCTCACTCTTGCTTCTTTTGCATATCAGTTTAAAACCTTAAATCTAATTGGGAGGTTTCAGCATAGTTTTATGAAAGAAAATCTTGTTTCACCAATTTATTGAACTTGAAGCAGTAACATGGTTAAGGCAATCCCGTTGATCTATTGTACTTAGATTTCCAGAAGGCATTTGACAAGAGACTACTGCAAAAGGTAGGAGCTGATGGTATAGGCAGTGACATCTTTGTTTATTTAGAAGATCAGCTGGCAGATTATAGAAAGTATGCTTAAATAAGTCTTTTTCACATTGGCAGGATGTGATGAGTGGGGTCCCACAACTACTGGCTCCGCCTCATCAACTCTATGAGTTACATCAAAAAATTCCAGTAGATTTGTGAAACGTGATTTGCCTTTTGTAAATCCATGCTGATTCTGTCCAATCCTGACACTGATTTCCAAATGTTCAGCTATTAATTCTTTTATAATGCTCACTAGCATTTTCCCCACTTCCAACGTCAGGCTGAATAGTCTATAATTCCTTATTTTCTCTCTACCTTTTTTAAATAGTGGGGTTACATCAGCAACCCTCCAATCAGTAGGAATTGTTCCCATATCAGCAGAAGATTGCCATTAATGCATCTATTATTTCCAGGGCCACTTCCTTATGTACTCTGGCATGTAGATTGTCAGGGCCTAGGGATTTATCCGCCTTCAATCACATCAATTTCCTGAACCATCATTTCCCTACAATTGCTGATTTCCTTCCGTACCACCCTCTCACTAAATCCTGCATTCCCCAATATTTCTGGTATTTATTTCTGTGTCCTCCTTTGTGAACGCAGTGCCAAAGTATGTATTAGTTGGTCAGCCATTTCTTTGTTCCCCATTATAAATTCCTCTGTTACTGACTGATTTTTCTTCAACAATCTTTTCTTCTTCAAATACCTAATGTAGTAATTCTTGTTTTTATGAGCAGGGTGTACAAAGTGTAACATTGATATTGCTCTTGGAGTTCATTGGTATGCTTGCATCGATAATAGAAGTTTGGAAACATCTTTGATGTTATTCCTTGTCTGTCTCTTCTTCAAGTGCTGCTGTGGAGATTTGTGTTGTACTTGGAATCCCCACACATTTTAGTCCAATGACATTGTGTAGAACATGGTTACATATGTCACAAAATGCTGTTTTGGTGGGTGAGGCAATCCACATCCCATAAAAGATTTTGAACTTTTACTGACACAGTTGATGGCTGCAAGAGTTGTTGCTAGGTAAAGTGACCGGAGATGCTGAGATAACAAGCCGTAGAGCTGGATGAACACAGCAGGCCAAGCAGCATCAGAGGAGCAGGAAGGCTGACGTTTCGGGCCTAGAC
>NC_063347.1:27765440-27815193 GCF_021869965.1 Rhincodon typus
GGCCTGCTGTGTTCATCCAGCTCTACACCTTGTTATCTCGGATTCTCCAGCATCTGCAGTTCCTGCTATCTCTGCCCGGAGATGCTGCTGGCCTGCTACATTTGCTTTGAAGTTGCATCTTTCTTCTAGCAGTATGTCAAGGCTATTTTATTTTAGATTTGTCTAGAAGGGCCTTTTGGAAATATTTAACTGGTGTAGAGGCAATGGCCAATTCCATAAGTCTTTCAGCTAAATTATCTTCAGTAAAACCAAATTCTACACCTTTCATTTGCCAATGAGTTGGTCAATTGTTTCACCTAGCTGTTAGTGATATGACATGACATCAAACTTGTGCATCCTGAGATTGACTAAAACCATTAGCTAATCTTGTAATTGCTGGGAAGGTTTTGTCAGGTATTTTGCAGCTATTGCTAGAAATATAGAAGAATTTCATTTTTCTTAATCCTTCATTTCCCTTATTACTCCTACAGCAGCTTTCCTTTCTCCTGAGTTAGTCTACCTATCTCAGATTTCCAGAGATCAAAATAAAACTGACACAAGATAATTATTCCCTTCACCTCTATTCCTTATATTTACCTTTTCCACAACTCTTTATGTCTTGGCTTTCCTTTGTCATTTTACCCAAAATCTTTTTATTCTTATTTACCCAAAATTCGGTCAGTGACACCATGAGATCCAATCTGAATTCTGGTCTTCCATGATTAGGGTTTAGCTTTGTTTGGTGTCTTTTTCTTATAGACGTCTACCATTAGTTTGGAAGATTTACTCTGAAAAACAATGCTAATCCCTTGTTTACCCAAGTGGCCATGATACTAGAGTTGCAGCATCTTTAGCCATTTCACCTGCAGATTTGATCTTCAGTTCAGATCCTCACTCGCCATTCCTGTCCCAGTTGTGGGCTTCCCTACCTGATCAGTGATTAACTAAACTCACCCATCACCTGATGTCAATGTGTGAACTGGTACCGGTGATCGAGTTGCAAGGGTCTTGCTGACAATGCCAATTCCTGTGAAAAACAACCGTCTTCTCAATTCTTCATGAGTCAAGGAAACAAAGGTTTTATTTAAGAATATCCAAGGAACATGATCTTACTTAAGGCATCTGGATTGCTATGTGAATAGTAAGGATTTAGAAGGATATGGGCCAAATGCTGGCATATGGGACAAGATTAATTTAGGATATCTAGCCAGCATGGATGAGTTGGGCTGAAGGGTGTGTTTCCATGCAGTACAACTCTATGACTCTATGACTCTATAACTTCTTAATAAGACATAATTTGCAGATCATATTTTTAATTCTCAACTTCATGCCAGACCCAGTAATCTCAACCTTCAGCTTTGGGTCTGCTAGTTTAAGGTGGTGACTCAAGCATCCTATTGGACCTTCAGTTTCCCCTCTTTCTCAATGCTCTGAGCAGCAATGAATAATATTCATACACATACTGTTATTATTACAACCATTGATCCAACATTTCCTCAGACAGTTTTGGTTAAGCATCCCATCTTGCTAGGGAGAAATCAAGCATAACTACAGCACTTACTTCAAGACTATAATGCACTTTAATTTTAATCTAATATTAACCCCTCATCTATTTTTTCTGGAAGGATACATTCAAACTTTTTGCAAGTCTTTCCAGAAATGCAAGTCACATTCCTCTCCAAAATACAATTTTGTACTTTTTTTGAGCCTTCAGGTGAATCCACCTTCATATACTTGACACCACAAATGAACAACTTTTCAGTGTGAAGTTGTTACTCCTTAAGTTACATTTATGTTTTCCCTAGCTTGTACTCGAGTTCTGTGAAAATAAATCATTGAAGTATATTTCTAACCACAGATAGGTTTCTGTAAAGTGGTGGAAATTGGCAGAGGGTTTCGTATTTTATTTAGTTCATAAAAATTATGTTTTTAAAGAAATGTTCTTCGGCTTTGGATTTCCCCTCCTGCAGTTTGTTCTCATAAATTCAGGCCAAGAGAACATGCAAGCAATCTGCTCCTTGACATTTGGCAATGTGACTTTCCAGCTGGATATGAGGATGAGTAGGCTATTTTTCTGTCATTTTCCTTCCTTTTGGCAAAACCTCAATGCCATCCTGACAGTACAGCTGAGATCAGGGAGTTAGCGTGTGGGGAACCACAAGCAAAAACACACATCACACACCATGACATATTAGTCTACCTACTGTATCATGTGCAAAATAATTATTCAACAAATTTTATTATTCAGGGTTGAAACTGCAGGAAGTAAAACTCCATTTCAAAAATTTGCATTACTTTGTTGCATGCTCTCAATGTTTAGCAGCTGTTGAAGGGTTGGTTTATTTATGCACAGTTAGCACCGTGCAACTAAGGAAGGAAGGACTGAATAGAAAGTTCTGAAGGCAGATTTCTCTGAAAAATCTTCTGGTCATAATAACTGCAACATTGTCAATATCATACATCATTAACGTTATGAAACTCACAGCAACTTCTGGCACATGTATGAGTGCAGTTAAACCTGGAAATTCAAACATTGCTGTTGGTGATTCTTAGTTACCGTATAAGCTGTTAGGTTCCTGTACAGAAGTTTTAAAAATCACTGAACTGATGAGAACATCCAGTATTACTTTCTAATGTAGCTATTAACCTGCCCAGAAAATATTACACCTTGCTAATGACTTGCAATTAGATTTTAAATGGCAACAAGATTTTCAATGACATATTACTTACTACTGGAAATCAAATTTTACATTTGTGGTATCAATTTCTTCTATCAAGATGAAAAAATCACATTTTTTCAAATAATTTTCCGTTCAAACTTGTCTTGCAACATTTCAGCTTCTGATGTGTATGTCCCAAACTCAAGAATAGTCATTACATTTTAGTTCCTGGATTGCCGCCTTTGAGAATTTTCAATGAGAATTTTCAAAGCCGGCTTAATGGCATTGCTGTCACTAGACTCATGAACACAGAACATAGAACACAGAACAGTACAGCACAGTACAGGCCCTTCGGCCCACGATGTTGTGCCGAACTTTTACCCAAAACCTAAGGTCTATCTAACCTCCACTGCTACCTTATACTATCATCCATATGCCTATCTAATAGCCGCTTAAATGCCCCTAATGAGGCCAACTCCACGACCCTCTCCGGCAATGCATTCCACGCTCCCACCACTCTCTGAGTGTTTCCCCTATATCTACCTCCACTAACTTTAAAACTATGCCCCCTCGTAATAGTTACCTCCACCTTAGGAAAAATTCTCTGACTGTCCACTCTATCTATACCTCTGATCATTTTGTACACCTCTATCAAGTCACCTCTCATCCTTCGTCATTCTAAAGAGAAAAGCCCTAGCTCTCTCAACCTTTCCTCGTAAGACCTTCCCTCCGTTCCAGGCAACATCCTGGTAAATCTCCTCTGCACCTTTTCCAACGCTTCCACATCTTTCCTGTAATGAAGCAAACAGAACTGAACACAATACTCCAGACATGAATGAACCAGACTTTTCTATAGCTGGAGCATAACTTCACAGCTCTTGAACTCAATCCCTCTATAAATGAAAGCTAACACACCATATGCCTTCTTAACAACTCTATTCACCTGGGTGGCAGCTTTCAGGGAGCTGTGGACATGAACCCCAAGATCCCTCTGCTCTGCCACACTGCCAAGAATCTTTCCCTTAACCCTGTTTTCTGCTTTCAAGCTTTTCCTTCCAAAATGAATTACTCACACTTTTCAGGGTTAAACTCCATCTGCCACTTCTCAGCCCAGCTCTGCATCCTATCAATGTCCCTTTGTAACCTAGAACAGCCCTCCGCACTGTCCACAACTCGACCCACCTTCGTACCATCTGCAAACTTACCAATTCGCCCTTCCACTCCTTCATCCAAATCATTTACAAAAATCACAAATAGAAGAGGACCCAGAACAGATCCTTGTGGTACACCACTCATAACTGAGCACCATGTTGAATATTTTCCGTCCACTATCACCGTTTGTCTTCTAAGGTCAGCCAATTCTGAATCTAATCTGCCACATTTCCCTCTATCCCATGCCTCCTTACCTTCTGCATGAGCCTACCATGGGGAGCCTTATCAAATGCTTTACTTAAATCCATGTATACCACATCCACTGCTCTACCTTCATCCACGTGTTTGGCCACCTCTTCAAAGAATTCAGTAAGGTTTGTGAGGCATGATCTACTCCTCATAAATCCATGCTGACTATCACAAATCAAGCTGCGCCTTTCCAAGTGATCATAAATCCTATCTCTTAGAGCTCTTTCCAATAATTTGCCCACCACTGACGTAAGACTAACTGGCCTGTAATTTCCGGGGTTATCCCTATTCCCTTTTTTGAACAAGGGAATGACGTTTGCCTCTCTCCAATCTTCCGGCACTATACCCGTGGACAGTGAGGACGAAAAGATCATCACCAAAGCCCTGCGATCTCTTCCCTCGCTTCCCATAGAATCCTTGGGTAAATCCCATCAGGCCTGGGGGACTTATCGATCTTCAAGTTCCTCAAAATTCCAGTACATCATCCTTGCTAACATTGACCTCCTCTAGCCTACCAGCCTGTTTCACACTGTCCTCCTCTACAACTAGGTCCCTCTCAGTTGTGAATACTGAAGAAACATATTCATTAAGGACCTCTCCTATCTCTTTAGGCTCCGTGCACAAATTCCCTTTACAATCCTTGATCAGCCCTACCCTTTCTCTGGTCATTCTGTTATTCCTCACGTATGGGTAAAAAGCCTTGGAATTTTCCTTGATCCTATCTGCCAAGGTTTTCTCATGCCCCCTCATAGCTCTCCTAAGCCCTTTCTTCAGCTCCTTCCTGGATAACTTGTATCCCTCTAGAGCCTTTTCTATTCCTTGTTTCCTAAACTTTACATAAGCATCCTTCTTCCTCTTAACCAGTCGCTCGACCTCTCTTGAGAACCAAGGCTCCCTCACTCGACCGCATCTTCCCTGCCTGCTAGGGACAAACATATCGAGCACACGCAGTATGCATTCCTTAAACAATCTCCACATTTCAATAGTGCTCTTCCCTGACAACATCTTTTCCCATTTTATGTTGCCCAGTTCTTGCCTAACAGAATTATAATTACCCTTCCCCCAATTATAAACCTTACCCTGCTGTATATACCAATCCTTTTCCATGACTATTGTAAAAGTTACAGAGTTATGATCACTACTGCCAAAATGCTCTCCTACCAACAGGTCTAACACTTGGCCCAGTTCATTGCCAAGCACCAAATCCAAAGCGGCCTCTCCTCATGTTGGTCTATCTACACGCTGTGTCAGGAATCCTTCCTGAACGCACTGGACAAAATCTGTTCCATCTAAACAATTACAACGAAAAAGTTTCCAATCAATATTTGGAAAGTTGAAGTGACCCATGACTACAACCCTGTGACTTCTGCACCTTTCCAGTATCTGCCTCCCAATCCGCTCCTCCACTTCTCTGCAACTATTATGGGGTCAGTAAAAAAAACCAACAAAGTGTCTGCTCCTTTCTTGTTCCTGACCCCAACCCAAATTGACTCTGTAGACATATCATTCTCGAAGTGCCTTTCAGTAGCTGTTATACTAGCCCTGACTAGCAATGCCACTCCCCCACCTCTTTTACCACCCTCCCTATTTCTTTTAAACATCTAAATCCTGGAACTCCCAACAACCATTCCTGTCCCTGAGTTACCCAAGTTTCTGTAATGGCCACAACATCATAGTTCCAAGTACCCACCCATGCTCTAAGTTCATCCACATTATTTCTGACACTTCTAGCATTGAAGTATCCACATCTCAAACCATCTCTGTGTCCATAATTACGCTCCATCGACTGCATTTCTTTATAAATAACCTCACTCCCTGTTGTGTCTGTTGGAAGGCCGAATACCTCATCCTCTGAATTACAAATCCGGTTCCCCACCCCCTGCCAATCTAGTTTAAACCATCCCGTACAGCTCGAGCAAACCTCCCTCCCAGGATATTTGTGCCCTTCCGGTTCAGGTGCAACCCATCCTTACTGTACAGGTCCCACCTTCCCCAGAATGTGCTCCAATTATCCACATCATGGAAGCCCTCCCTCCTACACCAGCCCTGTAGCCACGTGTTTAGCTGCGTTCTCTTCCTATTTCTTACCTCGTTATCATGTGGCACTGGTAGTAATCCAGAGATAACTACCCTGTTTGTCCTGGACTTCAGCTTCCAACCTAACTCCCCGGTACTTGTTTTTCACATTCTCAGTCCTTTTTCTACCTATGTCATTGGTACTGATGTGTACCATGACTGCTGGTTGCTCACCCTCCCCCTTAAGGATCTTGAAGACACAATCCGAGACAATTGGACCCTGGCACCCGGGAGGCAACATACCATCCGTTCATCTCGTTTGCGTCCACAGAACCGCCTGTCTGTGCCTCTTTCTATTGAATCCCCCACTACAATTGCTCTCCTATTCTCCCCCCTTCCCTTCTGTGCCACAGGGCCAGGCTCAGTGCCAGAGACCTGTCCGCTATGGCCTTCCCTTGGTAGGTCATCCCCCCCCCAACAGTATCCAAAACGGTATACTTATTATTGAGGGGAACGGCCACAGGGGATCCCTGCACTGTCTGCCTATTCCCTTTCCCCTTCCTGACAGCCAATGCCCGAATATATTAGTCCCTTCCTAGCTCGCGTCTTCACCACTCCCGCCGCTGAAAGCAAGAATGCTGTTGCACAAGGTAAGTTTTTATAGGGAAGATTCACTTGACTTGAAATCAGATTCAAATTAACTTTGGGACAGGGGAAATCGCTTTCCTGCTAACCACAAAATCTAGACTAGTATAAAGCAGCAGCATTTGGGTAACATTAAGCACTTTGAAATCTTAATAGAGAAGATATGTTCCTTTCTATGAATAATGAAAATATTTTTTTTAAATATCGCTTGATCCCATGTGGATCAGTCTGTTTATTTGATAAAGGTGGCAATGCGGTAACTGAATAAAATCACCTTGATGTCTTTTTGGTACACTTATTTCACCCCATGTCTAATTAAAGGAAGAAAATGAGATGGAAAAGCCTGGAGGAAAGAGAGACAAGAATTGCAGAAACATTTAGGGCTATTGACAAAATAGATCTAAGAGAAACAACTAAAGTTTTCAATCAAGCAAGGCTTTCCCTTCTCTGCACCTATTTCAAGAAACTAAAGGAGGTCTGGGTTCTCAGCCAAACATATACGAGCTTGGCTGGAAGTCGAGCCAGGCTATCAGTTTGATGAAACAGGTACAGAGATAGAAAACATTGCCTGATTGTCAGTTAAAGCTTCCATTTTAAAATCTATTTTGTCAAATTCATAATGTTTATTTACATAATACATAGAGCAATCAAATACAGAGCTTTTGCTATTGGTAACTTAAAGGTCTGGCAGTTGGTCATTTTAAGATTGTTTAAGTTTGTAACAGTATTTTTCCAATAAAGATATGAATTTCTGTTTTTTCAGCCTTTCCATACGTGCTATTGTTACTACAGAATTTGTTGATTATTTGGTGAATGGAAGTGCTTTGAATAGGCATGGAGGGAACAAGGAGCCTTGGAGTGGATGGGGTGTAGTTAACTTTCAAATTATTTCCACATTCCAACTATGGTTCATGAAATGTCTAAGGGGCTATGAGCCATGAATCCTTGAGCTATTGGCCTGCCTCCAAAAAACTTGCCAAGATCTGTGAGCTACCTAACCCCACAGTGGAGACGGCCAGGTTGGGATTCTTCCACACAAGTGAAAATTAAGCTCAGCAGAAATAGTTTGGGAATCTAGGAATCAGGTTTGATCAGCCATTGTGTAAAGGTCTGGGCAATATCCTTGACTCCATGAAAATCCAACTTCAACTATCATCAGAATTAGCTAGATTCATATTGGAGATTAGAAGTCCTTTTACCCCAACTATTTACAATCTATATCAATGACTTGGATGCAGGGATAGAAACTAATCTAACCTAATTTGTAGATGACACTAGATTAGATGGGAAAGTAAGTTGCAATGAAGAAATAAAAAATTTACAAATGGATATAGAAAATTCAAGTGAAGGGACCAAACTTTGGCAGGTGAAGTTTAACATGGATAAGTATGAGGTTATCCATTTTAATCAGAGGAATAAAAAGGCAAATTATTATCTAAATGGAAAGAAACTTCAGAGTGCTCCGGTACAGAGGGATTTGGGTGTCCTCGTGCATACAGTCATAGAGATAGAGCATGAAAACAGACCTTTTGGTCCAACTGATCCATGCTGACCAGATATCCTATATAAATCTAATCTCATTTGCCAACATTTGGCCCATATCCCTCTAAACCCTTCCTACTTATATACCCATCTAGATGCCTTTTAAATGTTGTAATCATATTAGCCTCCACCACTTCCTCTGGCAGCTCATTCCATATACGCACCACCCTCTGCGTGAAAATGTTGCCCCTTGGGTCCCTTTTATATCTTTCCCTCTTACCTTAAACCAATGCTCTCCAATAAAGGACTCCCACCCCCCAGGGAAAAGACCTTGCCTATTTACCCTATCCATGTCCCTCATGATTTTATAAACCCCTATAAGGTCACCCTGCAGCCCCTGACATTCCAGAGAAAATAGCCCCAGCCTATTCAGCCTTTCCCAATAGCTCAAACCCTCCGAACCTGACAACATCCTTATAAATCTTTTCTGAACTTTTTCTAGTTTCACAACATCCTTCCTATAGCAGGGAGACCAGAATTGAACCCAATACTCCAAAAGTGGCCTAACCAATATCTTGTACAGCCACAACATAACCTCTCAACTCCTATACTGAATGCACTGACCAATAAAGGCAAGCATACCAAATGCCCTCTTCACTATCTTAGCTACCTGTGACTGCACTTTCAAAGAACTATGTATGAACCAGCGCTCCAAGGTCTCTTTGTTCTGCAACATTCCCCAGGATCTTACTATTAAGTGTATAAGTTCTGCCCTGATTTACCTTTCCAAAATGCAGCACCTCACATTTATCTAAATTAAACTCAATCTGCCACACCTCGGCCCATTGGCCCATCTGATCAACATCCCTTTGTACTCGGAGGTATCCTTCTTTGCTGTTCACTACACCACCAATTTTGGTATCATCTGCAAATTTACTAACCATACCTCCTATTTTCACATCCAAATCATTCATATAAATGATGAAAAGCAGTGGAATCAGCACTGATCCTTGTGGCACACCTGGTCACAGGCCTTCAGCCTGAAAAGCAACCCTCCAACACCACCCTCTGTTTGCTACCTTTGAGTCAGTTTTGTATCAAAATAGCTCGTTTTCCCTGTATTCTGTGTGATCTAACCTTGTTAACCAGTCCACCACGAGGAACCTTGCTGAACACATTACTAAAGTCCATACAAATCACATCCACCGCTCTGCCCTCATCAATCCTTTTTGTTACTTCTTCAAAAAACTCAATCAAGTTAGTGAGACACAATTTCCCATGCACAAAGCCATGTTGACTATCCATGATCAGTCCTTGCCTTTCCGAATACATATAAGTCCTGTCCCTCAGTATTACCTCCAACAACTTGCCCACTACTGACGTCAGGTTCATCAGTCTATAGTTCCCTGGCTTTTCCTTACCACCTTTCTTAAATAGTGGCACAATGTTAGCCAACCTCCAGTCTTCTGGCACCTCTCCGGTGGCTATCGATAATAAATACAAAAAAAAAACCTAGCCACTTAGCTGTTTCCCTGCTGTGATCTCCCCTCACAGTTTTCTCCAAGGTCAGCTGTAAATTTTGCTGTTTGTTTATTTTTCTTAGATATGAATTGCAGAAAACTAGTGTGTATGCACAGCAGGTAAGGAGGAAGGCAAATGGAATTTTGAAGTTTATTGCAAAAAGAATAGGGTGTGGAATTAGGGAAGTGTTGCTGCAACTCTACAAGGCATTACTGAGACCACATCTGGAGTATTATGTACTACTTTGGTTCCCTTAGTTGAGGATTGATGTTGTTGCATTGGAGGCATTTCAGAGGAGGTTCACTAAATTGTTTCCAGAGATGAAAGGTTTGTCCTACAAAGAAAGCCTGAGTAGGTTAGGGCTATACTTTCAGGAGTTTAAAAGGATGAGAGAAGATCAAATTTAAGTATAAAGATGCAAAAGGGAATTGACAAAGTTGACATAGAGAGGATGTTTCTTCATGTGGGGCAATCTAAAACAGGAGGTCATAATTTTAGGATAAGGGAAAGTAGATTTAAAACAGAGATGATGGAAAATTACTCCTCTCAAAGGGTTATGAATGTGTGGAATTCACCACCCCAGAATGAGATGGATGCTGGGATATTGAATAAATTTGAGGAGGAGACAGACAGATTTTTAATTCACAATTTTAATTGGGTTGAATAGTTATGGAGAGTAAGTGGGAAAGTGGAATTGAGGTTGAGATGAGATCAGCCATAATCATATTAAATGGCAGAGCAGACTTACCTCCCTCCTACTCCTAGTTCTTATGTTCTTATGATATATACATATTGCCTCAAGTTCATTGCATCCAATTTGCAGCCAGCACTGTAGGGACACGACACTTCTAATATTTCAACTTTGTTTTCCTGCTTATAGGTTACGTGACATATAACAGAAGCCAGGACACAAATGGAAGGGGATCCTCAAAATAGAAAGCCTACAAAATTCTTTGAAGAAGATGCATTGGAAGTCATGGTACAGTTCGCAGAGCGTAGGTAGGTAAGGATGAAACCTTCCGTAAACCCAGAACATTATAGAAGTTTATAAAATAATCAGGGGTACAGATAGAGTTAATGGTATTGGAGATAGTAGGAACTGCAGATGCTGGAGAATCTGAGATAACATGGATGAGTGGGGAGTTAGGGAGGGGATAGGTCAGTCCAGGGAGGACGGACAGGTCAAGGGGGCGGGATGAGGCTAGTAGATAGGAGATGGGGGTGAGCCTTGAGGTGGGAGGAGGGGATAGGTGGGAGGAAGGACAGGTTAGGGAGGCGGGGACAAGCTGGGCTGATTTTGGGATTTCAAGCCCACCGACTCCCACAGCTACCTAGAATACACCTCCTCCCACCCACCTTCCTGCAAAAATGCCATCCCCCATTCCCAATTCCTTTGCCTCCGCCGCATCTGCTCCCAGGATGAGGCATTCCACTCCTGAACATCTCAGATGTCCTCGTTTTTCAAGGACCGCAAATTCCCTCCCTCAGTGGTCGAGAACGCCCTCGACCATGTCTCCCGCACTTCCCACAACTCATCCCTCACACCCCCTCCCCGCAATAACAACCAAAACAGAATCTCCCTTGTCATCACGTACCACCCCACCAACCTCCGGATCCAACGCATCATCCTCTGACACTTCCGCCATCTGCAATCTGACCCCACCACCAAAGACATTTTTCCCTCCCCACCCTTATCTGCTTTCCGGAGGGACCACTCTCTCCAGGACTCCCTTGTCTGCTCCACACTCCCCTCCAGCCCCACCACACATGGCACTTTTCCCTGCAACCGCAGGAAGTGCTACACCTGCCCCTACACCTCCCCCCTCACCCCCATCCCAGGCCCCAAGAAGACTTTTCACATCAAGCAGATGTTCATCTGCACATCTGCTAATGTGGTATACTGTATCCGCTGTTCCCGTTGTGGCCTCCACTACATTGGGGAAACCAAGCAGAGGCGTGGGGACTGCTTTGCGGAACACCTACACTCGTTTCACACTAAACAACTGCACCTCCCAGTCGCGAACCATTTCAACTCCCCCTCCCATTCCTCAGACGCCATGTCCATCCTGGGCCTCCTGCAGTGCCACAACGATGCTACCCGAAGGTTGCAGGAATAGCACCTCCCCACCTGCACTCACCTTTATTGGCTCCATCCCCGCCTCTTTGACCTGTCTGTCTCCTCTCCGCCTATCTTCTCCTCTATCCATCTTCTATCCGCCTCCCCCTCTCTCCCTATTTATTTCAGAACCCCCTTCCCCTCCCCCATTTCTGAAGAAGGGTCTAGGCCTGAAATGTCAGCTTTCCTGCTCCTCTGTTGCTGCTTGGCCTGCTGTGTTCATCCAGCTCTACACCTTGTTATCTTAGAGTTAATGGTAGCTGTCTTTTCCCTAGGATGGGGGATTTCAAGACTGGGCGCACATTCTAAGATGAGAGAAGAGAGATTTTTAAAAATCATGAGGGGCAAATTTTTTATACACAGGATAGTTCGCTGTGGAATGAACTTCCCGAGGAAGTGATGGATGCGAGTACAAGTACCATGTTTAAAAGACATTTGGATAAGTACATGAGCAGGAGAAGTTTGGATGGATGTGGGCTTGGAGCAGGCAGGTCAGACTAATTTAGTTTGAGATTATGTTCAGCATGGACCAGTTGGATCAAAGGGTCTGTTTCCATGCTGTATGACTCTATGACTCATACCTTTTTATCATATTCTTTTATCTCACTTCATGAATTTACCCCTGCCCTCAGGGATAACCATATGTACATCAAGTCATGCAATATGCTCTCATTTGAACAACTTGAACAATGTCTCACAATCAACAATCTAATACGTGATCTTCTTTCCATCAGAAATGAGCAAGAAAGAAGGCTACAGATTCAATATCCCAGATCACACACTCCTGACAGTAAAGCACCAGCATGGGCACATTCAGCATAGAGATCTGGATAGTGAGTTCTAGGAGGTATCATTGGTGAAACACTGGACTTGACTGAGGATAAGTAAGAAAATAAAACATTAGAGACACAGTAAACTATTGATTTGAGATTATTGTACACCCTGATGGACTGGCCAATAATCGGGGTCTTCCAGGAGGGAGTACGGATGAGGCTGATGTTTCTATACAACAGAGCCATTTCTGGTCCATTCCACCAACACTCCCTGAAATGACAAAATAGTTGGCTGGAAAATGACAGCGTCAGACAGACACTACAAGAAAGACAGAAGTAATTGTATGATAATCTAACAGAAGAACACAAGGAGCACATAACCAGCAAAGAGAAGCATCACCTTGGAATGTCTCAATGTATTAGAGGTGCAGTATAAATGCACGTTTCTGTTTGCAGTTTGAGTAATATCCTTCGTTTGCTGCATATTCACCTTCTGACAAATGGTTTCATTCATTTTATGCCAATTATTGTATGAATAATAGCAGTAAGTGCATATTTAATGCAACCACTTGCACAGTAATGAAAATAATTTGCCTTAGGCATCTTTAAATGCAGGTATTGTTGATTTTTGGAGTAATGAAGCAAAGACCCCTTGAAATTAGACTCAGCACTGGGTGGTTCTTTCACTTCACCATCGAAAGACAATCATTGGCAAACAGCCTTCATGCAAATTGAGACCCTCATTCAATGATCTGATGTAAATAACAATGTTGAGTAGTTGACTATGAAATATTAACAGAAGAATTTTCAGTAGGGTCTGAGTGAACATGATTGGTGCCTAATTTCCAGTTCCCACACATTGAATCATGCTGGTAGTACTGATATGGCTAGTTGGAAAATCTAGCTTATAGTCATAAGAATTTCTGTCTCCTGTGAGTATTCAGCCTAATAAATTGATTTATGTTTCTGGTATGTGAGGTTTTATATTTTCTCGGATTCAGTTCAGGGGTATTGTCCAAACGTCATACTTCAGTTAATTCTCAATATGCATGGTTTGCAGTTGGAATAAATACATTCCAGTTCCTGTCACACTGTAAGATAAATGTAGTGTTGTAAAGGAAACCACTCGTCAGATACACTTTTTCCAGAGTTCAATCAATTTCTGAAAGAGTTTCTTCAAACATTTTTTTTCTTGTATGGAATTTCCTAGTTTAATAAAACAAAAATTTGTGCAGTTCACATTTTAGACCATTAGAAATCTAATATTCCCATCTACATTTTCAAAGATATTGATAAGTTTTATTATATGAGGAACATTCATGCTAGGATTTCTCCACTGTTATTCATAGAAATTTAAATGGAATTTTGAGACAGCACTAAAATCTGCCATTTTTACTGCATGTAGTACATTCACAACAGGTAAATGGTTTTATTTTTCACACCTCTTTTGCTAGAAACAGCCATACGTTTGTTAAAAGCCATTTGTTTGAAAGTTGCTATTATATTGGGTTTTTGTCGATGTCCAGAGTGTGAGAACATTCAAAATCTTGTAGGAGCCAAAACGGAAGTCATGGTACATTGATCTCATCACATGCAGTATTACCATATAAACTGCTAATCAAACGTCAGGCTTATGAAGCACACTATTGTACATAGTGCCAAGGTGATGCCAGCACCCACTGTGTTTGGAATAAGACTGAATTGCTGCTGTGAAATGATTTAACCACTGAAAAGGCCATTACCACATATTTCTCCTCTTCCTTAATTACCAAGCTCTCAACTTTTCATTATTTGAGCGGTTCATTGACACAAACAGGTGAGAAAATATAAATTAAAATTTCTACAGTTGAGAAGTATAGCTTCCAGTGCATCTGTTACTGCACAGATGGATCCTGACAATTTTAACTCACTCAAACTTCATCTACTTGCTCAGAGATAGATCAGGCATAGTTTGTCTATCATGATTTTTACTTCTGCCTAAAATTCATATCATGTAATTTCAGATTTATTTGGTTTATTTTGCATGCTGAAACATAAAGTGGGTTTTTATTTAGAGAACTTGCAACAACAATTAAACAAATAGCTTCTTCATTTGCAATGTAATTCATGTAGGAATCGAATTGCAACTTCATTGCTCATATGTTTTTTCTCACACAAAGTACACAATAACATAACCTAAATAATCAACAAATGTCAATTCATATGCTACATAAATAGTACTACTGAGATCAGCACAAAGTCCAAAATGTAATCTATAATAATGTATTTCCATAACAAATCTATTCAAGTGCTTCAGTAAATGTCTGTAACAGTAAGTAACCTACATTGCCTAACAGTACAGGAACACTGGATGGAGAAAAGAAGGTAAGAGATAAATATTCTTGCGCAACAATTCAATAGAACTTTTTGTCTGCACTGCATTATTTTTCTAAACGCTTGAGAAACATTGATATCAACAGCTAAAAATTAATAGTTAAATAAGCTTTTTTAAAAAATTATTGCCGTCCATCATTATACTTTCTGAATAGAAGGGTCCCTGTAGCACAGTGGTAGTGTCCCTACATCTATACCTGGAGCTTGGTTTCAAGTCCAACCTGCTCCAGATATGTGTCATCACAGATTTGAACAGGTTGATTAAATTATTTACTTTCAGAACCAGAATGCGGTGTTAACAATGATTTCATGCTCACATCAAACAACAGTCAGTTACAGTCTTAAAACTGAGTAACTCAGCAAGCCTCCTTTGGCAGTACGTTTCAAATCCATGGCCTCTAAACCAAGAAAATCAAGGATAGTAGATGCAGGGGAATACCGCCACCTGTAAAATCCCCTCAAAGTCACACGCCATTTTGACTTTGAACTATATTGCCTTTCCTTCACTGTTGCTTGGTCAAAAGCCTTCAATGCCTTTCCTAACAACAGTGCGTATATGTTATCTCAAATGGACTGCAATAGTTCAACGATGCAATTCATCACCACTTTCACAAGGGAAATTAGTGATGGGTGATGGATACTGAGCTTATCAGTGACACTAGCCCACTTCCAATTTAAAAAAAACTATAATATGTATGCATAAGGAAAAAGAAATACAAATTAAGAAATTTTTGAATTAGAATTATAGATTGGGAGAAGTTCAGAGAGAAATGTGTTGGCTATTTCTAAATATTAATTTCAAATAAACCATAAGATTATATAAGATTATTTTATAATGCTATAAGATTTTTAATTTATCAGCATAAGGTCAACATACCAGATATAGGACCAATCCTTCCTAGGCCTATGACAATGTGTTAGAGATGAAATGGTTGAACAAAAGGCCAAGGTGGAGATCAGGAGGGGAATCTGAAACATTCCCACACCTATACCATATGACCAGTGCGTGGTGCTGCCAAGTGGTCTGTTAAAGGTCTGTTAATGCTTTCCCGGTTTTATCACGTGGAAGCACAGGACAAGCTCTTACATCATGGGAGGAGCGCAATGTCTCTCCGTTGTCTCAATATTTCGCTAGTTATACTATAGGTTAAAAAAAACTTTACCCATTTAGCAAAATGGCCAATGGTAAGTGTTAATCTATCCATTACAAAATACAAATTCATCAACCACGTTCCTCTAGTGAGCAACAGAACTACTGACTTCTTATAAAACAAGACTATATCACACACACACACACACACTTTCAGACACAGTTCATTCAGAAGCTGTAGAGTGGAAGTCTTCCAGGAACTATTCTACAGCTGGAAGAGATTGAATCGTGTGACTTCTCTTGGCAGGTACACACCAAATTAACTTCAAACAATTTTAAATAGCTCCTGACAGACATAATCTCACAAATGTGGCTTCCAGTAAGTGTTTTTAAAAAGTGTTGAAGGTATCTTAGTGATCTTAAAAAAAATAAGTCGATACCTCTGCAGTATTTCAAGTGAACCAATTTTCACATTCCTTTAAACACAAGTCCTCAAAAATAATAATGGAAACTCCTCTATAACATTATAACTTGAAAGTATATTTGTGATATCTAGTGACAAGTCATGTGAATTGGCACCTGTTTAGCTTGAGAGAAAAACAATCCCTAATATTGAAATTGCCAATTGCAAAGTCTTTATATCAATATACTCTCATATAGGTTATAATACCTTTCAGGGGCAGTTCCCAAATTCTGATGGAAACCTTATACTTTACTGGCTGAGTGTAAGTCAACTTAGAAATGTCAGTCATTATTGTAACTTTTGTAGCATGCTGAAAATCCTTTCCATCATATGAAAAACTTACTTCTGTACATTATTCAGGACTGAGTTTGAAACCATAAACAACTCAGTATAACTGGTTAGGTTGAATAATTTTATTCTGTTCTATATATTTTATGTAATTATACATAATGTCAAGCTTTAAAAAAGAAAATAATAACAAACACAGCCACCAAGTCTTACAATATGGAAATAAAACATAGATAAAGCAAATGTTATTTTAATTATAGTTACCTTGAACCTCCCTTTTAAAACTGCAGACATTGCATCCTCCTCAAAAAGTCAACCCTCAGACTACATTGACATTTCAAACATGTTCTCACCTCTATAATCCACAGCCATTTTCTTATGACACCCTGTTGAATCTCTCCAATTAGGTATCAGCCCCTACTTCAGCACAGAAAGGACTTCCTTGGTGACCAGCATCATATGTCATCGTGCTCTTTGTCCTCTGTGCAGTTTTTGATGGTCAGTCACACCATGCCATTACAATGCCTCAGCTGGTATCCTAAACTATCAGGTTGCAGCATAAAACCTCCAGCAACAGTGTTCCTTTCCTAACTCTGAACAACGTTACCTCTGGAATCTCCTAAGGATGTATTCCTAAGCACTGGCTCTTCCTCAGCTACATACCTTTGATGACTCCATCCAAAGAGATGTGCAGCTTTAAGATTTATGCTGAGAACATGCATCTCCACGCCTTCAATAAACTGATCAATTTGGCCACAGCTCAGACTGTTCTCTGGCTGACTGACAGTCTCTGATGGCTACAGTGTCCTTAAGTTAAATACTGGGAAAACAAAATCATCCTCTTTATCTTCCAGAAGTTTCATAACTTCGCCACTAGTTCCAACTCTTTCCCAAATCATTGTCTCAAGGTATAACAGACTTTAGCTGCTTCATCCTCCTACTTGATCCCAAGCTGGCCAGTCTACTCTCCTTCACAAAATCTATGGCATCATCTGACTCCACCCACTCCTCTCAAGGCCATCTGCTGTTGAATCTCTTATGCAAAAGTTAAAAGTGTTTCTGAAAAATAAACGAAAATGCATCAAATATGCAGAACTGTCATAAAAATATGTAAAAGTGCAAATAATGTCAAAAAATGTGTTCAAACATTCCAGGCCAAAACAAGCTTCCCATGTCCTAAACCTCAAACTTCTGCTACACTAACTCCTGAACATCAATCAGCCCTGTGTTCAATGACCAATTCCTCTAACATCTTAATTTTAAAATTCTCACATTTATGTTTAAATCTTTTCATAACATTTCGTGTCCCTGAAGCACCATGCAGATCTCCAGCACCTCCCCAATACTGTGTTCAACTGACTATGTTCTCACCCTCTCAACATCCCCCAACATTACACATGGTTTTCAGTCACCTCAGCCCCCATTCTATGGAAATTCCCTTCCCAAACTTTCTCCTGTATTGCAAAATTAAAGAGTGCATTAAAATTCCAGAACAGTGTTCTTATATTCCAAACTTAAGTACACTCATGAAAAATCTCATCCTAAAGTAGCGACTAAATGACTAACTGCCGTTAGGATTTTGCAGCATACAGACCACTGGCACTATGTTTAAAGCCCAGCTATGCAATACTCCAGATGCTGCAAACCTGGAATAGACCTTCACAATGTAGTCTTATATAGTTATCCCAAAGATAACAGCCCAAAGAGGGACTCTGGCATCTTACTTCACCAACAGATACCTGGAAGTGCTGGTGGATAAGGTGTTGGGAAAAAGAGTAATGCTTCCTCCTGCTAATGGCAAAGAAACAAGATGCCTTGACTGACAGAGTGTCCCAGGGGAGTGTAGTGTGCGGGGTTAAAAGGAACACACATCGGTGTGGGAAGAAGTTGAATCATATATGTCTCCACAAAGGGAAAAGCCACCAAGTGCTCCCTACTGCCTCACAGTCAGAGGGCTGCTACTCACTCTAACTCTGACACCGCACACTCTTCTCCCCAAAACTCATGGAATAAGCTCACTATTACATACGTCAAATCCACTTAACAGCTCTCTCCATATCTACTAACTCTTGCCACCTTTTGCACTTCTTTCTCACGCACCTCCTTATCATCTCTCTTGCTCATGCATTGCCACTAACTACTCTGCCTCCACTTTCATCATTCTTATTTCCCCCCCCCCCCGGGTCTCATTGCAGGAAAGACTGGCCTTGCCCCCAAACTGATGTCGCCACAGCACCCCAGCTGACTGATTGGTTGCACCAGACCTTTAGGACTGACTGTGGCAAACTGCATGGACTAAAATCGATGAACTCCTCAATTGATTGTCATGGTAGCCCCTGACTGACCTCTCAACTGCAGTAAGGTATGGTCCCCTTTGATTTTCACACTTGGCCATCAGGTTGAAGCACATTCAGTGTGTTTGCCACATGTGTTGCTGGTACATGCTCTAGATGTGATTTTGCTGTAGCTCGGTGCCATACTACAACATTTCCACTCCCGTGACTGTTCAATGCTCCAAATCAGGCCAAAAACAGAAGTTGTCAGAAAAGCTCGGCAGGTCTGGCAGCATCTGTGAAGAAAAGAGATCAGAGTTAATGTTTCGGGTCGGGTGACCCTTCTTCAGAACTGGGTTCTGAGGAAGGGTCACCGGACCCGAAACGTTAACTCTGTTTTTTTCTTCACAGATGCTGCCAGACCTGCTGAGATTTTCCAGCAACTTCTGTTTTCATTCCTGATTACAGCATCCGCAATTCTTTCAGTTTTTATCCAACTCAGGCCAAGCTGCCTGCCTCTCCCTCAGTGCTGAAAAGCAATACTAGGCACAGAGCTGTCAGCCTCCAAGTGAGTGCAAAGTGAGTGAGCTCCAAGAAAGTAAGAGCTATGAGTTGCATCCTGTGTAGGCAGAAGAGCATAGAGAATAGAAGCAGGAGTGGGCGATTTGGCCCTTGGAGCCTGCTCTACCATTCAATAAGACCATTGCTCATCATCCAACTTAGTTCTCTGTTCCCACTTTCTCCCTATACTCACATAGATGTATGAAACACGTGTCTCTGCATGCAAAGCAGCCTGTTAGAAGTCTGCAATTCATAAGCTCCAGGATGAAATCCTGAAGGGCTGAAGCAGTGCGTGAGTTCATCTGTGAGCAGCATGATGATGTGATGAGGCTGATGGATTACTGATGCTGACATACATGGACCATCGTTGGAAGAAATTTATTGTCCATTAAACATGCAGGGACATAATGATGATGCGGAGGTAGATGAAGGCCCTGAGATTCAAGTGTTGAGCTGTTGTTGCGTGGCTTCATGTCAGGAATTGGCAACACATGGTTTCTTGGGGAAGGAGAGGGTAATTGGGAGCTGCATTAACACAAAATGAGTTGGATGCATAATGAGAAGCAAATGCATGGAAATAAGGTAGTCAGTGGTCATTAGCAAGTTTCTAAACTCACCATACATGGATTTTTTTTGAATGCTAGGATTCTGGTCTTTTTCGTTTTTGTGTATTTTCCCATACTTCTCACCATTGCCCACATCCTCAAAGGACTGGAAATTCCACCCAATGCCTTTCAATAAAGCATTATTTCCTTTTAGGCACATTTTTTTCTTCCAAATTGGTTTCTTGAATTGGTTCAAACTGTCATCAGTTGAGATCAATTTTTCCACCTTTTAAAACACCTTTGGTCCATGAAGATCTTAGATATTAAGATCAGGTAATGAAAGGAGAAACTTCATTGTCCATATTTTACCATGAACATGACAACGTCAACCACTCTCTGTGACAGCAAGCCCCATATTCTAATCATCTCTGAGGAAAGAGATTTCTTCTGAATTCTTCTTTGAATTTATTCTGAGGGAAATTTGTGAGGAAATAACAGAAGCATTTTCTTTGGAAGTCAAGAACCTTACATTCTTGACCCCACAGCACACTGGAAGTAGATTTTGTGAAAATCTTGAGAAGGAAGAGTTATATGTCTAGTAAGAAGCATTCCGAATCAGAACTGCTACTCACAGTTAATCCATGGATGATTTCTCTATTTTTTACCTCTTCCCCATAGACTCATATTGCTTGTACAAGTGTGTATGATAGCCTCAAGTGAACAAAATGCACAATGCAATTTTCAGTACAGTACAGACTCCTGGCATGATTTATCAATGTCAGGCCAATTAGTGATCAAAGTTCCCACAGCCATTCAATTAAAGGCAGTTCCCCAACTGGAGTTCCCAACCTTACTCAGGTGGTAGAAAATTGTGACATTCTTTGATAGGCGTTTTGTAAAAGTCGTTGTGTTCAAATTGTCTTTCTGCGACTACTTTAAGAGATTTGAGTAATTTTCTGACAGGTATGTCAAGGCACTGGTGCCACAATAGAAAGAATACTGTAAATCAGCATCGAGGTTCAGCCTATTTGCTAATGTCCAGAAGGAAAAATGTCAACACAGAAAATGCTGAAGAATCTCGGCAGGTCTGGCAGCATCCGTGGGAAGCAAAATTAGAGTTAACATTTTGAGTCAGGTGCGACCCCTCTTCATAGCAGAAAGGAGTTGGAAAATAGTTGTTTTGACAGAGGCAGAGGTCCAGTACAAAAGACAAAGGGATTGTTAATGGTGGAAAAAGTGAAAAAGAGACTGGAAATGGGTGTAAGTCAAGGTGTGAAAGGGAGAGAAATGTTCTTCTCTACAAAGAATAGCAAGGTAAACAAGACTTGTGTCTAGTCAAGGCTGCGTATGGATGTGTGGGATGGGGTGGGTAGAGACAAGCTCTTTACCTACTTACATACAGAGTGTATTTTAAAGAAGTTTTGTAATGAAGGGAACATCGAACTACTGGTGATGGCAAAATACACATATTGCCAATTCAACTAAACTAATTACATCAGGGGAATTGATTTTCACGCTCTGAAATATCATATGAAATGATGTCTTCCCATTTTGATACCAGAAAATGTTACTAGCTCCAATGAAGCATTGAAATGATGGTAAAAATACTGTCCAAATTCTCCACCCATCTTCTTATGCTCTAGCTAAATGCACTCCGACTGAGGAGATTACTGTTTTTGTTGCTTCTGTTCCTTGATCTTGTTCTCCATCCTCAATGACAGCCCTGACAACACACTCCGACTAACACACCTCATCAATAATAAGCTGAAGTCTCTAAAGAGAATAAGTTCTGATGATCCTAAAAATAACTCATTGTCGATGAGTTTTGAAAACAGCTGCAGAAGCCATTATAATCACAAAAAAGGCCAACAAGTCCACTGACAGATTACAATGATGAACCAGAATGGATCTCAAGATGCATTTAAATTTACTTGCTTGTCAAGTGTTGCCATCAAGAATTATTGGATAAGATCAAAGAGTCAGTGAATCCAGTACTCCCATATTTCATTTTGTGAATAATGTCTTCCAATTGAACAGCACCTTTTATTTTAAAAATGGTCAAAACCTGTCTGATCAAGTATGGTATCTATCATACTTCCAAGATAGATTCAATATGAGACGTCAGTAACCAAAATTGATCCCCTCAATGTTGATTTTGCAGTTAAACATCTTGTTAAATAATTTTGGGTTACTCCAGCCAAAATCTGATTCAGGCCATTATTCAACAAAATTTTTGTGCAGAAATTTATGAATATTTGAATTGCTGTAATTACGGAACTATCTCATTCTCTGGTCTTTCTGTATGTGAGCAGGCTGTGTTAATAACCAATATTTATTTTTGGAGGAATTAACACTGCAATGATATAACTGATCAAGATGAGTGCAAAGGGAGGTTCTGGAATTAACCAGCCATAAGTCACATTTGTGCACGTTTCCTCTGGAAAACATAGCTCTTACACCACTGTTGCATCAAATATATTAAGGAAACTGTATCGTTACATTGACAACAATAATGGGAGTTACATGTGCCTCATTGTATAACTTTTCTGCTCAAATATGCTTTTGTCCCAATGGTAATGATGAGGATATCATTCACTTCAGCATATCCCTGGCATTGAACATGGAAAATTCCACCACCTGGTAAATGATATAGTTTGTGACCTCTTAATGAGAATGGCACATGAAAGGAGCAATCACGATCTGTGCTAAAAACATGGTTTGGCAATGGAACAGCACTCTGCATTTTAATGAGAAACAGTTCTGTAGCCTGTTCAGCAGTCTTTACCAGCTACTTGCTCAATCAGTGTCATCAGTAACGGCACACCCAGTTGTCCAATTGATCCTGTACTGTAGTGTCTTTTAAAATAAATTGACGGGATTCCTTTTAAGGTTATTAAGGATGTCAAAAATGTGAAAGCTACCCTTTGCTTACCAGTTGCCTAGATCATCTGCTTGTGCTGCTTTTTTTTATTGTCTCAAACTGCGCATTAGTAGAATCTTTGTTATACACAATTTTCTAGTTTTCGTTCAAATGTCTGGAAAGACAATTCCACGTCCTCAATTATAAATGGGATTTTGCTTCTGCTTTATGAGAACTGAACTCTGGTCAGAGTGCTTCCAAACCTTTGGAAGTTGCTAAAACACAGGAACTTTTAAGTCAGTGCACTTTATCTTAACATTGTTGTGAACACACTGTTGCATTGGAAGTCATTACCAATATAACAGTATTACTTTAATTGATGACCTGTGTTCTTTTTAACAATACCTCTTTTGTAAAATATAAAGTGACTGAAGTATTTTTAGGAATAATTCAGAAAACAAATTAACAAAGAGATAGATTAATTATAGGCAACTGTTGAAGCAATGGTTCAGTAATGATAACCTCACGATTGTACCATAGTCATCATTGGAACTTCACTTAGTTATCAATATTAAAAGTAAATATTATGTGGAATACTGTTGTTCTTTATTGAGTTTTGTTCAATATTTTACTTCAGAACCCATGTTGATACCAAAAAACATGGAAGCTTTCAGTTGGAATGTTGGTATAAATATGAACTGGAAGGAGTGCAGAATTCTTTAAAAAAGAATGGAAATTGCACCTATTGATAAAACTTTCCTGAAGCTTAAAATATGTAACTGGAAGAAAAGAGAAATGCTAAAACTTGAGAAATAAACATTCTGGTAACGCATTGGAGACTCTCTACATCATGTGGGATATATGTTATCCTAATGGGTTCATAGCATGACTGTATACATTGTAAGCTGTCCTCAGGACAAATTTTAAAAATGACGGAAAAATGACAGTGATATTTACCTCATTCAAGAGCTACTCAGATTTAATTTTCTTTGAAAACAATTCATGTATAATTCCTGTCAGTTTGTTGAAATGTCATTTATTCGTGCAATCAATTAAATGTGGCAGCCTTAGCATCAGGCACTCATTATAGCATGTCATTCAAGTTCATATACAATTTATTCCGTATGCTAGCTACAGGAGCTTTTGAAATTTTGAAACTGGCAACATCCTTAGATTCTTCAACACACATTTTCTCCTTGTGTCGAAGAGTTCTCAAGATGAATAAAGAAAATTGCTTAATTTTCTGATTTAATATCACCACACATTGCAGTCATTTAATGAAAATAAGAAAAGTAAATGTATGGCTATGATACTGCAACTAATTCAGGTTCAAAATCTGGATGTATGTAGTATGTTAAGTAACAAAATTCGTAATAGTGCCCATTTCCTGCTGGAGTCTATTTCAATGCTTATAAGAAAGTGCTGAACAGACCTAAAATTTTGCTTGCGTTCTGCGCTGTGAAACCATAAAGCATGACCAACACAAGTATTTTATATATGCAGTTAAAGAAACAGGTATAACACACAATACTGTTCAGTTGAAGCAATTTATAAAACCACACTTTCATTATAAAAGACAAAATACTGTAGGTGCTGAAAATTCAAAACAGGAAATGTTGAGAATGCTCAGCAGGTCAAGCACCATCTGCAGAGAGAGAGAAAATGCTTTCATTAAAATGTGTATTAGACCCTTTCATAGGAGTGTGACATTTTGATGTCCTTCAATACTCATAGTCTCCTTGCCATTAAGAAGATGGGTATTGAAATAGCAGTTAGATTTCAAGGCAAGCAAACGCAGGAGATGTATTGAAAATGTTTCAATAAATTGAAGGCTACACGTTATCTTCCTTACATGGCAAGCATACTGATAGTTTAAGGAAGTAGAACGCATCTAAATTGATATGTTTGGAACAAACCAAAATGTAACTTAAAATGTAGGGTAAATAATGCAAAACATATTTTGTTCTGCCCAATTTGTCTTGGAACACATCCAGTGAATAAGTACACACCCTGGCCTGGAAATGCAAATCAGGTTTTACCAATGAACTGCTGAACATCGTTTGGAGACGTCATCACAGAACTCCAGAGAAATAGACTGAATGGTGATCGTCAGCATTTCACCTCACTGATTTGACATCTTTGCCAATCTCTTACCAAATTTATAGCAGCAGACTAGGGAAACGCCTGTGTAATTTCACAGTCCTAATTTTAGTGCCCAGACACTGAGGAGAAAACTTGATCTTGAAGCAGGAGAAAGCAGTGCCACTTAATATTCAAAGTCAATTTTGATTATTCAAGCTTCCAGGCAGTGTGTGAATTTGTCTTTATACAAAGATTAGCTCATGATAAACTGAAACTTATCTGTTACAAGTGAAGTCTTGTTTAGAATTCATAGTTCAACTTTGAACTTCAACAAGTTCAACTTTGAGCACATTCTATGTACAGTTGGGAATATAGTTGATGGTATTATACCTCATCAAAAAAGAACAAAAAGAACAAAAGAACGAAAGAGAAGTACAGCACAAGAATAGGACCTTTGGCCCTCCAAGCCAGTGCTGATCATCATGCCCTAACTAATCTAAAAAACAAACCTTCTGCACTTATTCGAACCATATACCTCTATTCCCTCCCTATTCATGTAACCATCCCCAGGTTCCTCTTAAATGTTGGCAATGTGCCTTCTTCCATTATCTCTTCTGGCAGTGCATTCCAGGCTCCTACCAGTCTCTGTGTGAAAAACTTCCCTCATACACCTCACTTAAACTTTCCCCCTCTCACCTTGAACCTGTGTCCTCTTGTAATTGAAACTTCAATGCTGAGAAAAAGCCTCTGACTATTCACTCTATCTACGCCTCGCAGAATTTTGTAGACCTCTCAGCCGTCGTTTTTCCAGTGAAAACAATCCTAGTTGTTTTAACCTTTCCTCATAGCCAATGCCCTCGACACCAGGCAACATCATGGTGAACTTTCTATGTACTCTTTCCAAAGCTTCCACATCCTTCTGGCAGTGTGGTGACCAAAACTGCACACAATACTCTGAATGCGGCTTAACAAGGGTTTTATACAGTTGCAACATGGTTTGCCAACTCTTCTACTCCACACCCAGCTGATGAAGGCAAGCGTGCCATATGCCTTCTTAATCACCTTGGCCACCTGTGTTGCCACTTTTAGGGAACTTTGGACCTGCACACCCAGATCCATCTGTATGTTAATGTTCCTAAGGGTTCTGCCAGTTACAGTATAATTCATACCTAAATTTGATCCTCCAAAATGCATCACCTCACATTTGTCTAGATTAAACTCCATCTGCCATTTCTTTGCCCAAGTTGCCAATCTATCCTATTGTATCCTTTCACAATCGTTGGCACTGTCAGCAGCTCCATCAATTTTCGAGTCATTTGCAAACTTGATGATCAGACCACTCCCCACGTTTTCTTCCAGATTATTTATATATACTACAAACAACAGAGGATTAATCCCTGTGGAACACCACTAGTTACCGGGCTCCATTCTGAACAACACCCTTCCACCGCTTCTATGTCTTCTTTGACCAAGCCAGTTTTGTATCCATCTAGCCAGCCCACCCCAAATCCCATGTGATTTTAGTTTTTGTACCAAGCTGCCATGTGGGACTTTATCAAATGCCTTACTAAAGTCCATATAAACTATATCCACAACCCTTCCCTCATCAATTATCTTCATCACCTCTTCAAAAAATTCAGTCAGGTTGGTGAAACAAGACCTTCCCCGTACACCACCATGCTGCCTGAAACTAACTAGCTCATTTTCTTCAAAATGTGCATATATCTTGTCCCTCAGTGTCTTCTCTAAGAGCTTCCCCACCACAGACATCAGTCTCAAAGACTTACAACTTCCTGGATTATCCCGGCTTCCTTTCTTAAACAAGGGAACAACATTGGCAAATCTCCAGTCCTCTGGAATTTTACCTGTAGTCAACAACGATGTGAAGATATCTGCTATGGCCCTAGCTATTTCTTCCTTTGCCTCTTGCAGTAACATGGGATAGATCCCATCCGGTCCCGGGGACTTGTCTACATTGATGCAATTTATATACCTAAAACTTCCTCCATCAATATATTGACATTCTCTAGAGTATTCATACACTCATCCCTGACCTCAACATCAGTCATGTCCTTCTCCTTGGTGAATACCGATACTAGGTACTCGGTAAGAATCACCCCCACCTCCTGTGGTTCCACGGATAACTTCCCTCCTCTGTCCTTGAGTGGGCTTACTCTCTCCCTTGCTACCCTCTTACTTCTAATATATGCATAAAAAGCCTTGGTATTCTCCTTTGACCCCGTAGCCAAAGACATTTCATGGCCCATTTTAGCCTTCCTAACTCAGCGTTTAAATTTCTTCTGAATTTCGCTATACTCCTCAGTGGCTTTCTCAGTTTGTAGCTGCCTAGACCTATCATATGCTTCCTTTTTCCTTTTGACTAAGCTTACAATTTCCCTTGTCACCCATGGTTCCTCAATCCTGCCATTCGTATCCTTCAGTTTTGCAAGGAGATGAACTCTTGTCCTTGTCCATGACTACTTGAAATCTTAAGGGATATGGCCATTAAGCACAAAATGCTCTCTTACTGAAACATCAATCACCTGTCCTGGCTCATTCCCTAGTACCACATCTAGTATGGTCTCCTCTCCGGTTGGATTGTCACATACTGTCTGAAAAAGCCCTCCTGGACACATCTAACAAATTGTTCTTCATCCGAGCCCCTGCCTCTAAGGGAGTCCCAGTCAATAAGAGGAAAGTTGAAATCACCCACCACAACTACCCTGCTTTTTTCATACCTTTCCAGTATCTGACTACAAATCTGCTCCTCTATCTCCCATGGGCTGTTTGGTGGTCTATAGAAAACTCCCAGCATTGTGATTTTACCCTTTGTATTCCTGAGCTCCATCCATAATGCCTCACAGCAAGATCCCTCCGATGTGTCCTCCCTCAACACAACTATGATGTGTTCCCTAATCAGCAATGCAACTCTCCCACCCCTTTTGTTTCCCTTTCTGTCCTGTCTAAAACAGCGATATCCTGGAATGTTAAGCTGCCAGTCCTGTCCCTCCTTTAACCATGTCTCTGTAATGACAATAATATTATAATTTCATGCAGTAATCCATGCTGTTAGTTTATCTGTCTTATCTGCTATGCTTCTTGCACTGAAGTAAATGCATTCCAGACTACCAGTCCCTCTGAGCCCCGTGACTTCCCTCTGCCTGCTCGTACTCTATGCTATGCATATCTCAGTCTCACTTTTGTCCCCAGTCCCTGCACTTACTGGCCTGTTGTTCCGGCTCGCATCTCCCTGCCACACGAGTTTAAACCCTCCCAAGAGCTCTAGCAAACCTCTCACCCAGAATATTGGTGCCCCTCCAGTTCTGAAACAACCCGTCCCTCCTGTACAGGTCCCACCTTCTCCAGAAGACATCCCAATGACCCATATATCTAAAGCCCACCGTCCTACATGTGTTCAACTGTACTCTGTCTCTGTTCCTAGCCTTACTAGCCCATGGCATGGATAGCAATCCTGAGATTACTACCCCGACAGTCCTGCTTTTTAGCTGCCTATCTAACTGATTGAGTTGTCTTTGCAAGACCTCTTCCTTCTTTCTACTTATGTCATTTGTGCCAATGTGGACAATGACTTCTATATGTTTTCCCTCCCGTTTCAAGATGTCCTGTACACCCTCAGAGATATCTATGACTCTAGCACCAGGGAGGCAACACACCATCCTAGAGTCTCGTTCACAGCCACAGAAATGCCTGTCTGTGCCCCTAACTAGTGAGTCACCTACTACTATCACTCGCCTGGACTTTGCCCCACCCTGCTCTACAGCAGAACTAGTTGTGGTGCCACAGGCCTGGCTGCTGCTTTTACCCTCTCCTGAGAGGCTATCCCCTCCAACAGTATCCAAAACGGTATATCTGTTTGAGAGGGAAATATCCACAGGAGACTCCTGCACTACCTACCCACCTTTCCTGGCAGTCACCCATCTATCTGTCTGGACCTGTGGCGTGTCCACCTCCCTAATGCTGGTGTCTATCACTCTCTCTGCCTTCTGTTTGCAACACTGTGTGTCCAGCTGCTTCTCCAACCGAACCACGCAGTCTGTGAGGAGCTGCAGCTGGTCACACTTCCTGCAGACATAGTTGTCAGGGACACTAGACTGCTCCCTGATTTCCCACAGGAAATGCAGGAGGAGCATACCACTGCACTGACTGCTATCTCTGCCCTTGTACATTAAGGAAAAATAAGAATCTTACCTTGTCTGACCGCCTCACAGTGCGCATTTTTTTGGTTAGAGGAGGTGGGAGTGGGTGGAATACTACACTAATAAAAACAAAAGTTGCTGGAAAAGCTCAGCATCTGTAAAGAAAAAATTAGAGTTAACGTTTCAGGCCCGGTGACCCTTCTGCAACACAGTCACCAGACGCGAAAAGTTAACTCTGATTTTTCTTCAAAGATGCTGCCAGACCTGCTGAGCTTTTCCAGCAACTTCTGTTGTTGCTCCTGATTTCCAGCATCCGCAGTTGTTTTGGTTTATATGCAACACTATTGTAGTGTTTTGGGTTTAACCACTCCCTGACATTAGTTCCCCTGCAACATTCAGACCAGTCATGGTGACTGCAGTGTTGTCTCCCAGAATTCCTCTCATTGACGTCTCTGCCACCCTCTGATTCAAAGCAATAGATACTTTTGAAGAAGTACTGAAACACTTTGACAATTATCTTAATCTCTGGATGAATAAACTTCTCAAAAGCAAAGACAAAAGAGTTCAGTATCCGGGTAATCTATAGATAATTTCATTAACTGTCTCTACAAATTAAAGTCAAATTCCATAACAGACAGAAGTGTTGTCAGGATAGCTGATGAGTCTTTATCAGCTTTATTACAGTTACAAGATCATTTGACCCTAAAGCATGCAATTCAGATGGGAAGTGAAGCATAACTTCAGAAGCAGCACCAATCAATCCAGAGAAGATCAACCTTAGCACAGGAGATCAGCAGAAACCATTCAAATCTTAAGGAATCAAACTTGAGAAAACAGTACAGTGATACATAGGCGTCAGACACTGAGAGTGCTTGATAGTGCTGTGGAACAAAGAAGCATAGCACAGACAGTGTCCAGCTGTTAAAACTGAATGCCTCATCCAACACATTACAGGTCACTTACAGAAAACATGCCAAAGTAGAACACAGTCAGAGAAAAGCAAGATGTCAAATAACTAACAGGTTAGTTGTTGAGAGGTTAGAGAGGTTAATGGAATTCAGCAGTCTATAATAGAAGAAAATGCTAAAGAGAATATAATTAATCCAGACGTGGTATTTTGGCAAGTTGATATTTATATCAATAATCATCCCACAAATTTCAAGTTAGACATCTAGATAAATTTGACTATTTTGGCAGATAATGAATCATGTTTAATAAAACACTACCTAAAGCAGACAACAGTACAACTACATGCCCCAGGAGGTATTGCACTAAAGATTAAAGGTATGCTACAAGCAATTTCCATCAAAGGGGACACCAAACAGTTGACAAATTAAATGTACAATCGTAATTCTCACACTGAGTGGAAATGCATGTCTTGACCTCATTCCACTTCAAATGATGGAAGAGGTTAAACCAGTTAAAGTTAAGGATCAACTACTCAATGAACCAGTCAAATAGCAACCAGTAGAAGATCTTATTGGACTCCAAGGATGCATGGCAGAGCCCAAACAGAAAGCAGAATCCATTTAGATTAATTTATGTCGGCGTACGAAATTTGATTCATACTAAAAATGAGATGGGAACTTATGGCCATACCGATTTAGCAGGAAAGTTTTCCATTGCTATCAACACTGAAGACAGTTCAGACTATAAAAAAACAGCATGAGGAAGTTCTGAGGAAGGATCACTGGACCCGAAACGTTAACTCTGTTTTTTACTTCACAGATGCTACCAGACTTGCTGGGCTTTTCCAGCAACTTTGTTCTTGTTCCTGATTTACAGCATCCGCAGTTCTTCCAGTTTTTAAACAACAGCATGATTTGTGAGGGAACATAAGCAGTGAGATAGCCAATGGGCAGTACACCCCATTTTAGCCGACTGATGAACCTACAACTGATGCAACTCAGAGTATAACACAGCTTCACGAAAAAATACTTATGATGGATTCAAGCTGGAAGTTACATGCTGAAGGGACTTGGAAGAGACAAGTTAAAGCAAAATGTTTGGCTGCTTTATCTTCCTAGAAATTAGTCTCAGTAACAATGACAAAAATCATGCCAAGAAAGAGCAAAAAACCATAATGACCATTTGGCCTATTGAGTGTGCTCTACCGTTTAAACATGGCTGATATGTTTCTCAATCCTATTCTCCAGCCTTCTCATCATAACCCTTAATCCCCTCACAAGTCAAGGACCTATCTACCTCAATATACTCAATGACTTGGCCTCCACAGCCTTCTGCATTCCACAGATTCACCACCCTCTGACTGAAGAAATTCTTCCTCATCTCCATTCTAAAACATCATCCCTTCACTATAAGCCTGTGCCCATGGATCCTAGTCTCTCCTAATAATGGAAACATCTTCTCCAATCAACTCTATACATGCATCTCTGTATTCTGTAAGTTTCAATGAGGTCCCCCCTCATCCTTGTAAACTCCATTGAGTACAGACCCAGAGTCCTCAATTGCTCCTCATATGACAAACATCCTTGGAATCATTCGTATAAACCTCCTCTAAACCCGCTCCAAAGCCAGCACATCCTTCCTTAGATATAGGGTCCAAAACTGTTCACAATATTCCAAATGCGGGTCTGATCAGAGCCTTATTCAGCCTCAGCAGTATACCTTTGCTCTTGTATTCTAGCCCTTTTGAAATGAATGCTAACATTGCAGTTTCCTTCCTAACTGCCAATAGTCTACCACCAAGAAAATCACAAGCTTTCATAGCACTGCCCCTTCATCAGGTCAGAAATGGCTGGATTAACATGACAGGTATAAGACATATATACCTGTCAGATATATGAGGTATATTCCAGACATTTGGTTTGTCTCTAATACCATCTTATTTTTGATTTTTTGTAATTATTTCTCATTCTCAATTAATGGGACAGTAGATCATTCCTTCATTTGCTATTCAGCTATTAACACTTCACTCACACCATTTGACATTTTTGATCACTTGCAAAGACTTGTTATTCAGCCTGTCAACACTCAACTCATACCATTTGTACTATCCTTTGACACTTTTAATTACCTGGAATTATCTTGCAATGATCTCTCCACCTACAAATTCTGTGCCTGTGCGTATGCCTCCACTTCACCTGACAAAGGAGCAGTGCTCTGAAAACTTGTGACTTCAAATATACCTGTTGGACTATAACCTGGTGTTGTGTGACTTCTGAATTTGTCCTCCCCAGTCCAACAGTGGTACCTCCACACCAAGCAAATGACAAGGCTTTCATGTCTGAAGAAGACCCATACTGGGAGAATACTGCAACCTCCAAGCCACTTTAATTTGTAAAGTTAGAGACTGAGAGCTAGATGAGTTAGTGGCAAATGTAATTATATATGCAAGTGTATAGCATTAATTTTAAAAAAAGCTTAAGGAGAGATGTGTGTAAAAGGTCTGAAAGGTTACTATTGTTGGGTACCCCAACCACTGCCTGAAGTGAGAATATCATATGGATTTGCGAACAGAACACTTAGGATTTTAGAGAAGTTAGAACTAACAGGCAGGTCCTCGTCACAGTCTATCATGTCAATGTAACTCCAACTAGTTGCCAATACATATTAAATTATTTCTTGATTAATATGGAAGCCTGTTCTGGGTAGACCAGTAAGAAGATATTTTCTAACACTCTGTACTAAGCAGGCCCTGCAGATCCCTAAATTTAAGCAGGATGATGGCAGCAAACATGCCATTTGCTGAGATGCAGAAGTTTAGCTGCACTGTGGTCCTGGCCATATAAAGAAGATTTTTTGAGCTTCTTCCTTCTATTTCTAAAATTAGGTCAGACAGATGGATTGGGTAGAACTAAAATCACAAAGAAGAAGGGAGTGGATGTGGGCATGAATCCTACAACCACTTGATCTTTACAGTTTCCAACTTGTTCCTGGCATAAAAATGCCTAGTACAATTAGTGTAACAGGCAATGAATTGTAAGATAGGAATTGCTAGATTCAGATATAGAAGCTGCTTTTAGGCAAATGTTCAGTCTGTTTGACCTACAAATGCAAGAACTAGTGAGGTATCAAAGAGTCAGTAGTTTATGCCAATTCAATTGTGATAACTATAGTTTACAGGTAAATTAATTCTGGAATTCGTAAATAATTAATTGGATAACCGTTAGCAGAAATCAGCAGAAAATGAATACCCATGTTCAGTCTGGCCTTGATTTATATCAGGTGCAGTTTAGAAATGAAAATAACATTTTTGATGATAAAATCTTTCTGACAAAGTAATACAAATCAAAGCAATATATTCCAAACAGAAGACAAATTAAAAATAAATTGGACAACTAAAAGGAATTTACCAGACGTAGGCAACACCCTTTTTATTTCAGTGCTTCTGCCCATCATTTCAGGGATTGTAGTCTGATGTATAACTGGGTGTGTTTCTGTATTCAATGCTAGCCAATATATAAGCAGCAGAAGAATTGCCCAAAAAGAAATGCTCAACTTTGCAGATGGGCCAATAACAAATTAAAGTAGTGCCTGTGTCAATTGACAAATCGTTAATCTGAGAAAAAAATCTTTTGCTGAACATTCTGACTGAATTTTAAACAAATACTTTTGTAGCATTGTGAAAGGTCAGTGTAATCAAAATGAATTGGACTTCTGAGTTATAATTTTGTTCTTAATTTTTCCTGTACTCTTTCTGTACTGCAGCAATTGTTTTTGAAATGTGCAATTGATTCTCTTGGGAACACAGCTGGAAATTTATTTGGACATCAGCTTGGTGAGTAATAAAAAATGAGCAATCACATGGATATTGTGTGGTTTCTTGGATATTTTAATGTAGTTTCTCGAAACCAATATCAGAACTATTTTGGTAAACAAGGCAATTATGTGGTATTTTCACTCGTTTCTTTTTGTTTCTTCATAACCACATTACGTCCAGTTTAAGATGTGGAAGAAGAATCAAAGAAACCATCGATGTGCTTTGCCCCTTATGAGTTAAACCAAATTAACTGTCACTTCATTCTTGGTCACTAACTTAAAAGGGCACACTATAGACATTTATTATTACAATAGCAAAATCTTATCTGAGGCAAAGTAAGATTAATTTCAAACGAAATGGTAATAAACCAACTTAAAGAAATTTACAATTGATGAAGACTGACTTAAGATTTCAGATTTAGCAATTCATGTGGAATATTGCGATGAAGGTTCATAATATATTTGGAAATTTGGGTTCAAAAGTGGAGGAATTGATTCCTGGGATGGCAGGATAGACATATGAAGAAAGGTTTTTCTGAAGAAGTGTCCAGACCCAAAACATCAGCTTTCCTGTTCCTCTGATGCTGCCTGGCCCGCTGTGTTCATCCAGCTCTACACCTTGCTATCTCAGACTCCAGCATCGGCAGTTCCTACTATCTCTGAAGAAAGATTGAATCAGTTTGGACTATATTCACTTGAGTTTACAAGAATAGGGTCATCTCATAGAAACCCATAAAATTCTATCAGAATCAGGCAGGGGAAAGACAGGAAGGATATTGCTAACGATTGGTGAGTCCAGAACCAGGGGTCACAGTTTAAGGATATGGGATAGGCCACTTAAGATTAAGACAAGAATAAATTTGTTCACAGAGAGAGAGAAGAGCCTGTGGAATTCTCTGCCAGAGAAAGCAGTTGAGGCCAAACATTGAATGTTTCAAAAATGAGTTAGCTATAATTCTTTGGGCCAAAGAGATCAAAGGGTACGGAAGAAGGTAAGCTGGATGATCAACCATGATCATATAGAATAGCAGAGAAGGCTCAAAAGGGCTGAACGGTCTACCCCTTCTCCAACTTTCCATGTTTCTATATCTATGAATGATGTATGGCTTCAAGTTTGATTTGTATTTCAGTATTATTTGTGTTAAGAATGGGAAAACATGTTTTTTTGTTTAATTTTAGATGTGTTCTCAGAGTGACAATGGGTGTCTCCAGATTTATTTTGTTTACATTCATTTTGGTGGGGTCTTTAAAGACCTTTATGCGCATAGTTCAGTTTGAAAGAAAGAAGACTGTAGAAGAGACAAAAAAAAGCTGCTTCTGCCTAGTGACAGGAGTTTAAGGATACAAAGTCAGAATAATCCAATAACAGTCAGGCAGTACATAGAGTCATTCAGAGAGAAACAGTCCACAACAGCAAAGGTGCTGTTAGTTTAACAGTCTCTAAAGTAGACAGCGCAAAAATAAAATGGGAAACACCTGAGTTACTTAAAAGAAATCCAGAAACCAAAATTGTTGAGATATGAAGTAACTGGATTTATGTTCAATAAAAAGTGAGTTGCATTAGTAAGGATCTCAGTAACAGACATTAAAATAGCATTAAATGCAGAGATTTGCTGAAAGAAAACTGATTACAGGCTTGCCACTAATCAAGGACTATAAAGTTGTCACAATCTCAGCTAATGAGATACTGAGATCACAGAGTAATACTTGGCTTGGTAGATCAAAAGTTTAATCTTTTGCAGTCAGTCACTGTGGTGTTAAGTCACTGAACATAGCCACATGATGCTATCCATTTTCATTAACACAATGACACAATGTTTATTACGCATACACAAAAGAAAAAACAAAGCTGTATCACTGTTTAGAAAGCTCTTAACATAAACAGCAAAACAAAGTTTCAACATGTTCCCCTGCAATATCCTTTTAGAGATAAACAATGCCATAGAAATGTCTGTCTTATCTCAACTCATTCATTTCCCAGTTAAATCATAGAATCCCTACAGCATGGAAGCAGGCCCTCCAGCCTAACAAGTGCACACCAACCCTCCAAAGAGCATCCCATCCAGACTCACTCCATCCCTGCATTTCCCACAGCTAACTCACTTAGCCTGTGAGAGGAAACCAGAGCACCTGGAGGAAACCCACACTGACATGGAGAGAACATGCAAACTGCACACAGTCACCAAGGGTGAGATTGAACACAGGTCCTGGCACGGTGAGGCAGCAGAGCTAACGACTGAGCCACCATGGCATTCCAGAAGATGCATGTAATAAAGGAATATCTGTAATTATGGGTTACTTTAATCTGCATTTAGATTGAGCGAACCAAATTAGTAATACCATAAAGGAGGAATTCCTACAGTGTAAATGGGATGATTTTCTGGAACAATACAAAGAGGAACCAATTAAAGAACAGGCAATTCTTGACCAGATGTTGTATAATAAGAAAGGAACAATTGGTAATCTAGTTTAGCAACACCACTTAGGGATGACCAATCGTAATCTAATAGAATTGCTCATCACGACGGAGAGCGATGTGGTTGATCTGAGACAAGGGTTTAGAAAGTAAATGGAGAAAATTACAATACCATAAGGCACATATTGGATATGATAGATTGGGGTACATTACTAAAAGGGGTGATGGTGAAAAAGCAATAGCAAACATTCAAAGAGCACATGGGTGAGTTGCAATGATTATTCATTCCTGACTGGCTCAAAAGTAAAATGGGAAAGGTGAATAAACTATAGCAGTATTAGATCCAAGGAAAAGGCAAACAAACTGGCCTTAAAAAACAACTGCCTTGAGGAGTGGGAGCAGTTTAGAATTCAGCAAATGAAGACAAAGGAATTGACTAAGAAAGGGAAAGTAGAACATGAGAGTAAGTTTGCAGACAGTATAAAGCTGACTGTAGAAGTTTCTACATGTGAAGAGAAAAAGATTGGTGAAGACAAAAGTAAATCCGTTACAGCCAGAAACAGGGTAATTTATAATGTGGAGCAAAGAAATGCTGACCAACTAAATACATACTTCGGTCCTGTGTTTACAAAGGAGGACATAAATAATATACCAGAAATGCTAGGAATCACAGGATTTAGTAAGAGGGAGGAACTGAAGGAAATCAATATTAGTAGAGAGATGGTGTTGGGGAAATTGATAGTATTGAAGGCAGATAAATCCCCAGGGCCTGATAATCTACATCCCAGACTACTTCAGGAAGTGGTCCTGGAAATAGTAAATGGAACTTCCAAGATTCTTTAGACTCTGGCATCATTCGTACAGATTGGAGGGTAGTTAATATAACCCCACTATTTAAAAGCTGCCAGCTACCCATTCTCTAAATACCTGGATGCCCCTAACCTGCCGTGTGATCACTAAACACCACAATGACTCCAACAGCCACTGAAGCTGCAAAATCTGCCATTCAAACCAGTGCAACCAGTGATACTTTCTGCACATGCACCTACTTAGGCTATGCAAAAGTGAACATGACGCCCCACACGCCACAGGACAGGCATTCAGCTGATGAGACCTGCCACAGCCTAATCTTATTTTTTTATTATTTACTATAAGCTTACTTTTCTTGTACTAAGTCAATGTTTCTCTGACCTTTACCCACTATGCCCCCATTCTGAGTCTTGAAAATTGTTACAACTCCTCAGTGAGAACTGAGAAAGCATGCACCTGTGATAGAGGGAGTACAGCTTTATTTCAAACTCAGTCAGAGAATCATTATGTCCATTGCTGACTTAGAGTTCAGAAACTCAAAATTTCAGCTCATGACAACATACGGGTTCCTAACTCCCACTTTGGGAAGCCCTGTGCTGGTTGTTACAGCACAAGACTAAAAAATTACATTTTTCAAAATTCAATGATTTTGATAATCAGTCCCTAATTGCAGCTGCTCATAAAGAAACCCTTTCTCCCTCATTTGACTGAACTCCCCAGTCAGCAATCTTTACTTTTTGCAAAAGTCATTACTTAAACTATTACTTTTCTCCTATGTACCAAAATTTCACTTTGAATCTAATTCCCCAAGTACTTACTTTGTCTCATCTTGCACTTTGTGCGCCTTACTGATCCCTTACTGTTGCATGAACTCAATTACCGACCTTTCCAGCTGCCCCTGTGCCACCTCCTCAAACCTGGTATAACTCAGATCCAGTGTTTTTCCTCTGTGACGAGCAGAACATGGAGTGAGGAGTGAAAAATTGCGGTAGGTTTTTTTTAACAAGCTCAATAGCTTGCTAATTGATGTTTGTGGTTGTAAAATCTGGGCTTGTATGTTCCATTAGTTAAACATTCAATGGGTTAGATTTCACACTCCCTTGAAGGTGGTGGTGGTGATGGTGGTCATGGGGGAAGGGTGGGGGTGTGGGGAGGGCCCATAAAATCCAACACTTGGCTTTCCTGCTGCCTATCCACTCTGAAATGTTTCAAGTAGCAGAGGAGACCTCAGACAGCCTGACTATCCTTGGGCCTTTTGAGGCCCTCTAGTGATGAAATAATGGCTGCTAGGATCACAAAGCTGCCAACTGTCCATCAAATATTTGCAATCTACATCAAAGACTTGAATCAAGTAACTGAATGTAGAGCATCTAAATTTGCCACTGGTGCTAAAACATGTAGGAAAGTGACTTGTCAAAATGAGACGGAGTTTGCAAAGACACACAGACAGATTAAGTGCGTAGGCAAAAACTTGGCAGATGTAGTACAATATGGGAAAATGTATTTTGTTCACTTTGGCAGGAAGAATATAAATTAGTTAATTACTCAAATGGAGAGAGATTTCAGAACTTGATCCTGGTACATGAATCACAAAAGGTTAACATGCAACTATTGCATGTAATTAGGAAGGCAAATGAAATGTTGGTATTTAGTGCAAGGTGAATAGATTAGAAAAACAGGGAAGTTGTCCTGCTACTGTACAAGACGTTGGTGAGATCACATCTGCTGTACTGTACTGTATTCCATTTTGGTCTACTTTCCATTAATTGCATTAGAAACAATTCAGTAAAGATTCATTGAACTCATTCCTGGAATGAAGGGCTTATCTTATGAAAAACGTTTGAACATGATGAGCTATTCTCATTGCTGTTTAGAAAAATGAGAGTTTAGAATTATTGAAACACATGTGATCCTGAGAGGACATGGTCGAGTTGATACATGGAGGATGTTTCCTTTTGCGAGGGAGGCAGGGACCAGCAGACATAGTTCAAATGTAAGAGAGCTTCCTTTCAAGGCAGATATGAAGAGAATCTCTTCCTTTCAGAATGTCTTATAATGTGGAATTCTTCTCCTCAGAAAACAGTGTAAGCCAGACTGTTGAAGTTATTCAGGGCACTGTGAGATAGAATGGTGATAGAAAGAGAGACAAGACTAATAGGGACAGACAGGAAAATAGGTTCAGACCACATCCAGGTCAATCATGATCTAGAAGACTGGCAAGTAGGTGCGAAAAGCTGAATGGCCTATTTCAACACCTAAACCCTCCATTCCTATGTTTCTCTCTGAGGCAGGACCTCCTGTCCCCGAGGGTTGGAAATCTCCCCTCCAGCGTATTAATGGTCTTGATCAACTAATAGCAAGGCAGCTTTCCCTCCCATGGGTGGGCTACCTGTAAAATCCTTATGTTTATCTCTTACTTTCTTTAAAACCTTGTGAAATGGAACCTTATCTAATTTCCTGGCATCCACCCATAGGTTTTTATGCTTACTTATTTGTCCTTGCGTATCAGAAAATAGGTTCTAAAAAGGAGAAAAGAACCAGAATTCCATACCCACTCCAGGAGTAAGGTGGAAGGCAGCTATAAAATCTGGGGGTGAGTTGACAAGTTAATGCAATGCTAGGGCCATCCTTTTCCTTCAGGTATTTCATTGGGCTTCAAGTGATGAAAGAAACCATAGATGAACTTTTTCCCACATCTAAAAGATGCCATGGAGAAGGGAATCAAGGAGAAAGTAGGGAAGTGAGAAACCAGGAAAACAGAAAGAATGAGAACAAAAGTTCAAGGGTGTCTAAAAAGCAAAAGTTTAAGGGCAGAATTTAATTGCGACCTGCCCTGAGTAAATCAGATGCTAGCAGTTTAGAAGTGCCCTCAGTCCATTTACCACACCAGACACATTGCCAGTCTTAGACTGGCAACAGGTATAGGGTCCTGAGATGTTTACTGAAAACAACAAATGCTGGAGATCACAATGGATCAGACAACATCCAGGGAGAGAGAGAGCAAGGTAACGTTTCGAGACTAGATGACACTTTCCAAGACAAGAAGGAGGCATTTGCTGCTCCATACGTAACTCCCAATCCCCAGGATTTCTTTCACTTTCCATTTCTGACACTGGTTGTATGCGATCCCGCTGGCCCACCTCCGCCAGCAAGTTTGGCAAATGCAGCTTACAAGCTGCTTGTAAATGACGCCAGATGCTCAAACTAGCTCATATCTCATGGCAATTGTAAGGGAGTCATGATATGCTCCTTGTGCCCAATGACTGTCCACTGAGTTCCAAACAGTTAAAATGATCATGAGGCATGGACCATCTACTATGCATTACATCAGATGACTTTTCCCTCTTTAGTTTTGATAGTCATGGATTCAAATGGATTCATATTTGATTGACATCGACATGTTTACTTTGTTAATAGATCGTAATTCTTCAAAGTCAGTAAACATATCAAGCTCCTAGTAATTATATTCCTGGAATTAATAAAAACATGTTGCTAAGTAGTGTAGATTTGCTTTCCACCTTGAAGATTGTTATGAGAAGAGTATGTTTTTTATCATAAATAAATTAAAGTTATGTAGTTAAATGTAAGTACAAGTAAACTTCATAAATTAGATGATCCATTGATCAAATTTTGAGAACATATTAATAAACAGTGATCAAGTTTCTCGATAAGATCATACCTTTACTTCTTAAAATATACCTGCGGAAAGAAAACATGACATCCATTGCCAAAAGCAGACACCAAGCCTAGATTTTTCAATCATCACTATTTTAACACCAGTATTAACTTGTTTACTTTGCTTAAGTTTCAAACCAATTCCAAATGGAAAGTCTAGGCTTTTGACACGTTGAATCTTGGGAAATCTTTAGTGGCCAAGGTAGACACAATTCCAGTGGCATGTAGTAATGGTGTGCTGAAAGAGACGGGACTAAAGTAACTTAATTCTTGGGCCTCAGAATATATTTGGTGTGCTACAGGCACTCTTAACCTTTTCAGTGTAGGATTCACCGGAAGCCAGTTTTAATGATCATTATAAGCATTGTTCAAGGGTAAAACAAGCACAACAATAACCATTTTGACAAGGCAAAGATGCACATCCAAACTGCATGGGAATCGAAGCCAAAACAAGTTTGAGTGGGGCCATTATTTTGTGCCACACTGGTGGTCATCTGTTACTGAGTGGAAGGATCATTTCTGTATTGAAATGAAACTATTACACTAATTTCAGACAGAGATACTTAAGTTTGTTTGCATTAGTTCCAAATGTCAATGCTGGAATTCAACAGTCAAGAACCTTCTAACCAAAAATCTTAAATCTTAAAGACACCTGCGAAAACAGGCCCAGAAAGGGAAACATTCTAGTATTTTGGAGATTTCGAGGGAGGAAAAGCACTTCTGCTAACTTCACAACACAACGACAAGCTGATATCAACATATATACATGGAATTATTTCTGAAGCCTTCTAAAGTCAGCAATTCATATGGCTAAACTTATGCAAAGGTGTCTTTCTGGTGAATGTCTCTCAGCTGACTTATGTTGATGCATTGTCCCCAGCTAGCTGCCAATTCATGCCTAGTTCAGGGTGCCACACACCCACTACACCTTAACTAGGCTGACATTTACTACAGGAGGAAAGCATATGGAGTGAATTTGTTATTTCCTAGTCTGCTTGGTTGTATAAGAAAAAACATTCTGAAGTTAAAGTTTTCTCCTGGTTTAACTCATAGCCCATAGGAGGGAAATTTATTTTACACTGAAACATGTTCCTCTTAAAACAAAGCTTAGCCATCAAAAAATTTTTATGAATAGGATCTGTACTTCAATCCAATTTGTCTGCCTTCACTGCGCATCCCTGGATGTCCTTACCTAGTAGATATCTTTCAAAATCATTTATGAAAACCTGCCAAATAGATTTAAATGTTGACCCAACGTGCATCAATTTTTCATTACCTTTCATCCAATTTGTTAAGCTGTGCAGTAGTTTACAATTACTCTACAAATAATAAAAAGGAGAATATGGGATTGCTTAAAATTAATAGTTGTCATCACTGCGAATATAAGATTATGTAGTTGAAATCAGGAGCTTTCTTGCTTGGATTGGCAATCATTTGTTGTCAATGAAAAGAACACCACATCCCCAGGATGTAATTGAAGCTTGATTGCAGGCACAGAATTTCAATTTCACCACAAACCAATAAGCTTAGGCATATAAGAAGTTTTTTTAAACTATTGCCAGCTCACACCTTAAGAACGTTTTGCTGAATGTTATGAGGTGTTAGAAAGTTTGTTTCTTTTAATGTTAAACACCTACAAAACAAGGCAAAGATTTCTATTTCTCACTTTTTACTGTAAATGTAGCTGTTAATATTTAGTATTGTCAAAGAGTGCTAATTTTAAAATAATCTTTACAAACTGTGCCAGCAGACATGAGGGAATAGATGATAAATTGGGATAGTTGAACATTAGGCTTCACAACTAAAAGAATTAGCAAGTTAACAATAATGGATGAGTCTCTGCGGCACACATCTTTAGTGAAAGAATAGCTGTTCTATTAATAAATTGATGTTTTAGTCAATGACTACTTGAATAATTTGCATGGATCATGCCCCAGTAGGAATATTTACAGACAATAAGTTTAAATAATAAGCTTAAAAGCAATAATTTAAAGATAAAAGTATTATTGCTGTCAGTGGCAGTACAAATGCACCTACAAGATGTGTTGTAGCATTTCTCCTGGCTTCATAAAACACTGTGGGCTGCTATTATCCCACCATGTTCACTGAATTATTTTTTGGCCCACCCACAGACCACAGTTCATATGGTTAAAACTGTGCTAGGATACCTTGTTGGTGAATTTATCTCACCTTATTTATGTTGACAAGGTGATGCCTCAGATGTTGCCAATTCGTACCTGTTCTGGGGCACTAAGCAATTTAGGTCCCACTCCTGTAACTATGCTGAGGTTTATTACAGGAGGAGACAATATAGAGTTAAACACTGAAGTCTGTTATTTTCATGGTCTGCTTGGTTGCGTCAACCATGGCCACATCTCCTACATAGAAGGACATGCCCAGCAGATGTGTGGGACACCACAACCTTGCGAGTTCCTCTCCAAGCTATACATTTGGAACCGTATTGCCATTCCTTCACTGCTGCTGGGCCAAAATCCTAGAACTCCCTTCCTAACAGCACTGTGGGTGTGTCTACCACAACACACAACAACAGTTTAAGAAGTTGGCTGACCACCACTTTCTCAAGTACAGTTGGGGATGAACAGAAAATGCTGATCTTTGATTCCCACAAGACAATTAAAGAATTGTCAAAAAAACATTTGCCCCCAGTTTATCTGGAATTTTCTCCCCCAACAGGTTATGAACAAAGGAACATACAAACATATGATTTAAGAGTAGCAGCAGACCGTTTGCTCCCTCAAGCCTATTCTGCCATTCAATACGCTCACTGCTGATCTGACTGTGGCGTCAATTTCACATTCCTGTTACCCTCAATTGTGGAAGCTGAGATAATTGCAACTATCTCAATTGAGTTTCAAATACGTTTAATATTTGACAATATCCAGGAATGTGGATTAAAGGCAGATAATAGAGTTGAAGAACAGAGTAGCCATTATCTCATTGTATTACAGATTTAAAGCCTATTTCTGTTCTTACGTTACTATCTTATACAAATTCTTAGATGGATAAATTTTCCTTTAAGAGAAATATGTTTTGATGTAATATAAATGTTTCCCACATGGACTGTGATTTATGCCAGGAGACATCTTTCTTTTTACAATCAGTTCTTTGATGCAACCAAACGAACCAGGAACATAAAAGACTTCATAGTCTCTTTCATTCAGTTATCCTAGCAGCTCAGCTTCGAAGAGTTTACAATTGTCTATCCCATGATCCGTCAATCTGCATATGTTAATATTTCAAATAAGATCTTCCTGCCACAAGCGACTCTGACTGAAATGAGTTTGGCACAAAAGCATTGAAATAAACAAAAGAAACCCACTCAAGGCAGATGGTTACAATTGAATAGACAAATGAGATTGATTGCATGCAGCCAGTTACATACATTAGTCATCAGAACAAAGGGTTGGCTGAAGCAATTTTAAATTGTGTATATGCTATCTGATGTTACATGAAACAAAGAAGTGCCCCCTACTGTTCATGACTTATTTGTAGTGTATAATTATTGATCATTTCATTGCAAAAACAAATTGTAGTTCAGGCTGATGGCCTGGTGTACTCATTATAATTAATCATATTTTACAAATATAGTTGTAGATATTAGCCCAAATTTTGTGTGCTGACAGTTCACCAGTAACATTTAAGGATTTTTTTTGTATGGTGTGGGTATTTGAGGTATTTAAAGATATTTGTCAAACGAGCAACTTTTTATAGGGATATGTGGTGTGCATAAACTAGGCAAGCAACATGCCTCTTAGCCAGAGTGAAGAATCTTCACTAAGGCTCAGAGTAAGTTTAAAATACTCTATTTTACCCGACTCAATAAGATACTCTACTCTACCTGGTTCTGGAGAAAGGTCACTGAGCCCAAAACATTAACTCTGATTTCACTCCACAGATGCTGCCAGACCTGCTAAGATTTTCCAGCAATTTCTGTTTTTGTTTAAAATACTCCAGTCAGTTTAAACTAGATATAATTCACTGTAAAATAATATTCAAAGAACAAAATAAACAAGGCCAAATGAATTTGGGATTAAGGGAAAGAGAAAGGAAAAATAAAAGCAGTTTTGTTAAAAAAAAAATCAACTCTAATTAAATTCTGAAGGATTAACATTTCCTTTGCAAGGAATAAGTTAAAAATTTCAGGGCCAGAAATATTGTTTTACAGTAATTATACTATCATGACAGTAACTATCTTGAATCCCCATCTTCTAGAAATGTGCATGTCTCAGAATGCTGATATTCCCCTTTAAATTTATCAGTATTGTCCAAATAAAATTAAATTGTGTCAAATGGGGCCTGCTAAACCTCCCTACTTCACTTGGTTCAGCTTTCTCAGCAGGCACAGTCAACATTGCTACCACTGTCAAAAAAGGGATGGGATAAACTGCAGGTGACATATCTTGACAAGTAGACCAAACCCAAGGAAGACATTTTCTTTGCTGCAGCAATAGATTGGTTCTCCTTTGTGTAATTATTTATTGCAGTTGTTTGGTGCTATGAAGTTCTGTCAAGACCTTCAAATCTCTATTAGGTCATTTCTGCAGGAAGTACATTAACATGGATTTTTCAGTGGAAATCTCTGTGTTCATGTGGACTATCTCTGTGTATCATGTGGAAATGACTACTACAAGGGGGCATAATTTTAAGGTGATTGGAGGGAGGTATAGGGGAGATGTCAGAGGTAGGTTCCTTACATAGAGAGTGGTGGGCGTGTGGAATGCACTGCCAGCAGTGGTAGTGGAGTCAGATACTTTAGAGACTTTTAAGCAACTCTTGGTTCGGCACATGGAGGATAGTAAAATGTAACGTATGCAGGGTAGATTGATCTTAGTAGGATAATATGTCGGCACAACATCGTGGGCCAAAGGGCCTGTACTGCGCTGTACTGTTCTATGTTCTATGTTCTTTGACTAAGAATAAGAAGAAGGATGCTGAAATGGAACAAGCTGGTTGGGAACATTTGCTGTGAGACATGACCACCTAACATGTATCTTCCCCGCATTCAAAAAGCCAGTCACCAAAGTTTATAGAGAGTGAAATTCTTCTTTAGAAGGTTCTGCAGATCACTACCTTAGAGGTGTACATAACTCAGCCTTATGACCGATTTCCCTCGGGAACAACAATTTTGTATGTGCTAATGTCACTATTGGAACATGGAGAAGAAAGATCTCAGTTAGCATTTTCTTCCAATAAGCTCATGGCTGATCCTTTTTTAAACACTATCTATCTTTCCTGGTTTCATAACTCTTTGAAATCTTACTAAAAACAAATTTATCAATGTCAGTTTTGAAAATGTCAATTGACCCAGCTGCAGAAATGTTTTGGGAGAAAATATTCCAGATTTCCACCTTTTGTATGAGGGAATATTTCCTGACATCATCACCGAATAGCATACCTCTAATTTTAAGTCAATTCCACCTTGTTCTGGACTCTCCTACATTGCAAATATTTTGTTTCATATATTGTATATCTTAGAGTATAACTTTTCACTTCAGGAGTTGAATTTTTATTAATGTGTGTGAACAAAAGACTCTGATTAAATAACTGTTAACTAATCCTATCATGAATGTAAAACAAACAAACCTGGATTAATCATGGGTCAAATGAATCTGTTTATCCTATAAGGTCAGAGTTTGATGTGAGAAAAGTTCAGGAATGGGTGACGCATCTCTAGACCCCTTGGTACAACAAGAGTGTTATCATTATATCAATAAATTATTTCGATTATTTATGTGGCTCCCGGATGAAAAGAAGCTGGAAAACAAGAGAATTACTTGGTGCAGCTAGCTAGTCTGAACAACATGTCATATATTCCACTAGAAACATAAATTATTAATACCAGTCACAGAATCAAAAGATTTGGTTCTGAGAGTTAAAAAATATTTAAATTAGATTTCTGCTTGAAACACCCAATTATGCCACATTGCTATGTAGATGGCAAAGGTCAGGAGATTCCTTTGATTTGGTGTGTGTTTGGTTATAGAAACAAACAGTCAAGCAGTTCAGTTTGGAGACTGCATTTGTGAAGGATAGAGGCTGGAGGATTTGTCTAAGTTGGAACTAGCATTAGAAATCTACAATAACCCTGATTGCTTGACTTTAATTGGAGTTTCAGTTGAGAAAAGAGGTTGGTAAATTTGCTTAATTTGAAACCCAATGCAGAAATCTACACTAACCCTTATCAGGAAAGCAAGTAGTCAGCTTGGAGAATATAGTGAAATCCACAAATGAGCCAAGAGGTCCATTATTGTGAGCTTTTGAAGAAACTTCAAAGGATTACTTAGACAAAAAATAATGGAAGCATCCTCATGAAATTTCACACCTTGAAGGATAGCTCAAACACTGAGGAGAATTTAAAATGAATTCCTGCCCTTGTGGCTTAGTTGTAAGAAAATTGAATAAAGCTTTAAAATGTCATAAGATAAAACATTCCTTGGTAGGAAATAAAAATAAAACTGGATTAGTAGCAAACATTGGTAAAACTATTGTGTCAAGTTAGAAGTGCTTGTTTTCCTTACTTTGTAAATCTATTTACAGCAAATTTTATTTTGACAATGCCTTAATAACTGGCACTCGTGATAAGCAGGCAAAAATTATATGCCTCAAATACTGCAAACTTTACTGCATTATTCTGTCCAATGATTATGTTTTTTTATTTATTTACCTCAATGTAAATATACTTATTGTTGAATCAAATAACCACATGAAATATTGACAGTTGTTTCAATTTTGAGTCAATTTCTTCTCAAAACTGTGATCTACCACAATGTTAGAGTAGTCAGTTGAAGGTACGGGTGAGAAGGCTATCTACCAGTAAATTTTATTTCAGAGAAAGCAGTAATATTATTTAAGTCATTTATGCTGTACCCTCACCTGCATGACACTTCTATTACTTATTGTGTGTTTTTACATTGACTATATCGACCTCTTGATTATCCAGAATATTTGATAAATCAGCACAATCCTGGTCCAATAGGTGCTAGATTATAAAGAAGTTTCCTGCACATGTAATACAATAGAGGTTGTTTTTTGTTTAAAAACATCAACATTTTTGGCACAATTTCTTCCAGTTGACTATTCAATGCACAAATATCTTTTCAAATCTTAATGGTCCCTATAAAGATCATAACACCAGTACAGGAAATAGTTTCACTCTATTTACCCATTCTACTGCTTTGGTCACTTTATACATCTCAATTAAATCTCCCTTAATCATTTACAGTGTGTTCAATTTCTTTCCAATTGGATCCTTATGGGAAGCATATAGTGACTTTACTACATTAGTCAGACAGCAGCTGACCATTGTCTCAAGATGACAGAAGCTCAATTCAAGTGGAGTGCACAGTTATGGTATAATCCCAGAAGAGACCACTAAATTTATCTATGAACTGATTAGCAATCAGTAACTGTTTTTACTTAAAGTAGACAAGGTTTTAAATTCTTAGGTATTTACTAAGAGAATATAACCACAACATTCCATTATATAGAACAATCAAAATAACTTTTCTATACAAGGTTAGGTGAGTAAGACAATCTACCGTATATGTACATACACACATCACTTACTCAAACATCAAGAATTAACATGAGGTAAACACAGATTACAGACAAACTGTGGTCAAACATCCCACAGAGCACATCAAATAGCAGATGTGGTCAAGACAGATCCCACAGATTTCTCAAAATCCCATCCAGACAATAGTGACATTGCGGTTCACCGAATCTTGTTAAAACTTGGTCTCCATCACAAGGGATCCAGCTTCTTTAATTTTGATGATCTTGGAACTTCTTTAAAGCCATTCCATCCAAACTGCCTCAATCATTGCCCACACAATCATTTCTCCCCAGATGACATTCCCCAGAATTTCTGAGACTGTTCACAAATACTTAAATGCCAGCACAATTCCAGCTTCTTACTAAATGGTAGGCCACAGCCTCAGAATTACTTTTTGCTCCAACCTTTCTCAGTTCCACCAGATTTTGGGTTTCCTGGCTCCCACTCTCAGATATAATAAACTATGAAAGCTTTTTTCTAGCCCTAATCATTTCTGCAGCTTGGAGCCACCAAAAATCTCCTTGGGGCTTCTCCTGAGTCCCAACATATACAGCCAGCTAACAGTACTACCTCTACCTGGAACCTTTCCTTTGACTGACCAAAACAAAATGCATAAGCTCCTATTCACTGCCCCATGAACCTATTCTGAGTGATCTATCAAAACACTTCCAGTAGTTCTCACCCTTATTACCAGCCTGAATCAAATGTAACTAGTGTTGTAATATCCTATGACTAAATGTTACCATCGCCACAGGCTACCCCCTTCCACAGCAAACATGGATGCAGAGAAAAGCATGACTGGATCACTATTAATCTCCATTCAATTGAAACAAGGGAAACAAAGAATTCAGAGATAACAAAGTGTGGAGCTGGAGGAACACAGCAGGCCAGGCAGCATCAGAGGAACAGGAAAGTTAACGTTTCGATTCAGGACCCTTCTTCAGAAGGGTCTATCTATAATGTCAGAAAGGTTATCTATGACTCCAGCATCTGCAGTTCTTGCTATCTCAAACAAAGAATTCAAATGTTGCAATTCCACCACCTGGCAAGGTACTCAAATACACAAGGAGGAAGTGACAGAATGCAAGAGGCATTCAAAGTCCCATTTAGCAATCAGTCAATTGCATGAACAGGAAAGGCTTCCAGTCTATTGATCTACAGCTCATGTATACTTTATTCTATACATGAATATCCAATACTCAGGAAGTTATCGTGATGATTCTCTTATACAATAATCTACTGACTCCAAGTCATGTATCAGGGTTAACA
>NC_063347.1:27820193-27910171 GCF_021869965.1 Rhincodon typus
AGGGTCTCGACCCAAAACGTCAGCTTTCCTGCTTCTCTGATGCTGCTTGGCCTACTGTGTTCATCCAGCTTTACACCTTGTTATGAATTGTATAAGTCTTTTTTTGTGATATGAGAGGAAGATGAGTCTTAGCCAGGACACGATGATCTTGCTACTCACTGGAAAAAAGGGATCTTTTATGGTAATCTGTAATACAGACAAAGTCTCAGTTCAATATAACATGTGAAGTCCAACACTTCTGACAACGCAGCACTTTCTTAGTTCTAAGCCGAATATGTACCTGTGTCCTGAAGTTGTATTCCAACTCCCAATGCTTTTATTTAAAGGCAATTATGTTATCCTTGACCAATAGCATCTTTAATATAAGCAAGTGTCCAAATGCGCTTCACAAAAGAAAACTCAGATGTCAAGCAATACCAGAAGAGTTCAGAGAGAACATGAAATGTCTGGGCAGTAAAATAGGTTGTGAGCATGCTTTTGAAAATGAAGCTAGGCTAGCTTGGAGGAGTGTTTGGAAACAGAGTTTAAGCATAAGGTTAAGACGTCTGAAAACTCTTCTGTTTGTTATGGTTTGGCTACCCTCAGAGACATGGATTCTCAAAAGGCCAATGTTGGAGCATTAAAAATCATAGTCTGGAATGTGAGCAAGTTGCAGCAAGGTCAAGAATGAATTTGTAAACAAGTACAAGTATTTTTAATCCAATAGGTTGCAGTCTAGGAATCTAAAAGGGGTGATATGAAAGCAGGACTTACTGTGGGACTGGATCTGTGAGCATAGTTTTTAATGAGTTGGAGCTTGAATTTATAGCAAGTAAAATTTGGATAACCAGCAAAGACTGCATTGGAAAAATAAAATATTGAGAGTCAGGAATTTCATGTGGGATCAGGAGATCATTATCATAGATGTGGAGGTAAGTAGAATTAAAAGGAAATGGATAGCATTTGGAGTGGAAATTAACAACTGGGTGCAACAGGAGACTTTGTTTATGCATAGTCAGATTCATTTCATCCAAGCTGCCAGTGAGAAGGTGCAGTCAAGGAGATCAATATAGTTGGTGAGAGCTTCAATCTTTTCAATCTTAAATAATTCAAGGCCATATTCATAATTTGATTTTGGATGAGCAAATGACAATATATTCATGAAGGATTTAAGGTTCATGGTTGAGAGGCAAAGCTCAATGACTTAAGCATAAATGGAAAGCTGAAATTATTTATATGGATAACTGCAAATAGGTAACATTTAGAAAGAAAAATGAAAAGAATCTTGATGAATTCTGTAGGATGCCTAACATGGTCACGTAAGAATAAGATGAGAAATGATTGTTAGAAATGTGCTGACCATATTGGGAAAGGTAAGAGTCAGATTAAGAGAGTGCACTCCAAGGGAAACATACTAGTGAGAAAAATAGATGGAACACTGAACAATACAGTTGCCAAGCAGATGTTAAAAATAAGAGGCATTAAAAAGAAGTCATGGGAGAGTACAATCATGGCCATGGGGTGTGCTTTTACTGACTTGGATCAGGACAGTTTCTATGCTGTTGGCAGGTGGAGCACAACTGTATGAAATCAGAAGAAGTGAACATTAAGCTGTGCAACAATGGCAAGTTTAAGAGCAGGATAAGTGATACTTTCTTTTGTAATTACAGCTTTTCAGTGAATGCACGATCTTGAGGAAGTAGTTAAATATTTTGCAGGTTGGAATTCCAGAGTGAAACCAGAATTAGATGATTATTTAAAATGTGATAGATTTGACATTCCCAACCTTTTATTTGTAAAGAGAGCCTCTAAGACAGTAAAGAAAGTCACAGCTACAGAATGACAACTTGGAGTGTTACATATGATGCAAGTCATATGGCCTCAAGAATTAAAATCATAGATTAAATGCACCTATTATCATTATACAGATGGGAACACATTTTCTGGTTGCTTCACTGTAATCTTGTTCTAAAATGTTACCATATGTCAAACCATAATATTATATTATAAATTCAATTCTCAATTTTTATCACTGTTCTAGGATACTGAAATCTCCAATTGTATATTTAAAGGGATCACAATGCCTTTTAAATAAAAATGTCATTGAACTACATTTGAAGTATGCGATATGGCAGTTCTCTGTACCATCCTGTGGTAACATCCTTGAAAATAATAATAGATTCATCTTTGTACTTTAACTCAGCCCATTAAAATTCCATCCATTTTTCAACATAATAATTGCACTTATCATGGAGATTTATATCTAATCATAGGTATTCTGTAGTTTCACTAAATATTAAAATTGTATGAAACAAAACTTAGCAGGATAATCTCAGTTTATATATGAGGATATACAGGGATGACATAGCACTACTATCAACAATTTGCATCTGTATAGCATTTTTAACACATTAAAAAATCTCAAGTTGCTTCAAAGGAGAATTATCAACCATATTTTGGCAATAAACCATTTAAGAAAATATTAGGCTCATACTCAAAGCTTACTTCTTTGCCCAAGCTTTTAAGAAGCATGTTAAATGAGATGAAATATATAACAACACAAGCAAAAATTGCTGAGACAGAGCTGATTTGATGTATGGAGGTGAAAGTAGGTAGTCTTTATGATTGGCAGTTCTTCTCAGGGTCAAATACCACACAAAGGATTATAAATGGTCTAATTCCCTCAGAGTCAGTTGCCAAGCAGAGGAATGGAGTTAATGTCTGGTGAACAGAGTTTGCGGTTTCATTATTCCCAATATTTAGTTAGAGGGAATTTCTTCTCATCCAGTATTGGATGTCAGACGAACAGTACAGCAACTAAAGACAAAAGATCAAGAGATATACTGGTGTTACCAGCACAACCTAAAGTTGTGCTTGTGGCCACAAATTCTTGAGAAATAACAGGAAACAAAGCCATTGTAGTTGACTTTCTGGCTCCAACTGGATAGATAAGAATGGAGCCAGGTAAGTAGAGTCCCAACCTCACACAACTGGATGACGAAGTAGGGGTTGAAGAATAACAATATGCACAACTTTGTCAAAGGCTACAAACAGGCCAAGAAGGAGGAGAGGAATCGATTACCACAGTCACAGGCATATTTGTAATTTTCAGAAGAATAATCAATGAGTGTAGTGCCACCAAGATTACAAAGATTTTTTAAAATGTCTGTTATAACTTAGCTGATCAAAATGAATATTTTCTATTCAAAATACTAATATTTTTCAGGTTTATTGGATCTGTCTTTCAAGCTAGGTTATTTTTGGATCTTTTATCAAAAGATGTGAATAAATAGATCGTTGATTCCTTAATATTTCTGAAAGTTTTGTTTCCTGAAATTCTTGATAGTATTCAAATATTAATAAAACAATAAAAACAACAAAATTAGCTTTAATAAATGTACTGTTACCAAAAGTAGATACAAAAAGAATTATATGTTGTTGTATCAAGGTACTGAGAAACACAAGGCTATGGAAAGAAACGAACAATTATAAATGGGAACACAGGCCATAGGCAACATAAGTTACAATGCACGAATCACCCGGTACTAATTACAAGTGCTTATAACTTCCAGTACTTCAGGCACACTATTTTCATTAACTTGTAGCCTCTTGAAACACAAAGAGTTTAAGGCACGAACCCTAGGCAGATGTTCCTCTTTTGCCAAGGTGAACATTTGTGATTTAAGGGGGTTCCTTATTGTCTGTAAAACAAACATGTTTCTTATTACATTTTTTTTTTCTAAATTGGTATTTTGAACACAACATAGTGGTGACTATTGTAAAACCAAAATGAGAACAAAGTACAGACATAGGCCACATCTCTGTTTATAGTAAAGTCTGAAAAAAATGGAAATCTCTTAACTTAGTACTTTTGAAGTGGTGAGAACTGTAACTTAAGACCTTCCGATGTAATGTTGTAACTCATATTTTTGATTATTAATATTTAACTTTACTTTAAAAAGTATGCATCAATTTAACCTAACTTTTTCCTTAAACAAGTTAAAAATTTAGTAGCAGCTGTTATTTGACCCTGTACATGACTACAGGCAGATGACATGCTGACAGATAATCAGTAAGACTACTGGGAGAATCAGTCATACCATATTGATAACACCAAAATTATAATTAATGCATAGTATTTTGAAACAACTAATGATAAAATGATAAATATTAGGAAAGTTATTTTAAAAACATATTCAACTTTCTAGTTCAGAAGTTGGATTACTCAGCTTATAATGGTTTGACAGAATAATGACAAACACCATCATAGACTATTTCTGTCCATCATTTTTGCTGACTTCAATAGTTATCCTGTACATACACAGAATCATCATGCATAAAGAATCTTCCAGATTGTCTTACCTTAAGGCACATACCACAGTGTTTAGAGAATGATTCAGTCACAAATAGGTTATGGTCAGCACTAGAAGTGGGACATAAAGCATATCCCAAGGGTATTCATATGTATTTGGTTCACATAATGCATTAGAAGTTAATCTGGTAAAAGAACTGAGCAAAGAGGGTTTTTTTAAAGATGGTTTTAATGGTGCAATTCTTTTATGGATTGGTTCCAGTGCAGCTGGAGCCCGTATGAGTGCTAATTATTCTATTGTTGTGTGATGTGGTTTCAGGATGTTTACGCTTTGAACATTTTCTTCAAACAAAATTTCAAAGTTCCAGTAATTATAATGTGATGCATTGATATGTCCACGAAAAATGTAGAAAAGAATGAAAATATCCCATATGTAAATGTATTTTTGTTGTCATAAAAATAGATTTGTAGACAAGAAGTGAATACTGTCCAGTCACTCTGGTTTCCTTTAATATTTTAGCTGTTCATCACTTTGTCATTATTTACTCATGTTTCTATGTCACATTCTTTAAATTTCTGCCATTTACAGTGTTTCGTCTCTTCTAGTCCTTTTTGTATATTTGAACACATTATTGAGACCGAGAATGCACTTATCCATGGGTCATCAGATTATTCGATGCTAAGGTCTGAGGTCCACTGGGAACTCCAGCTTCTCCAGACTTCACAATAATAAAGAGTGATGGCTGAGGAAATAGACCAGGTCACTCTAGGGCAGAGCGCATTCTGCACGCAGCTGTTCAGGTAGACAAAGGGACCACGTGTATTTGATGCTGCCAGCTGGGTGCAATGAACAAGGCCTGAATCCATTGTTTCCTGTGTTGTTTATTGGCTGCATGCTAGTTTGGAAGAGAAAAGGACAGGTACCTTGTTACCAGTGAAAGACTTCCACCACATCTCAAAGAAGAGGTGTATTCTGTCTGAAGACAAATTAGACCTGAAAGTTCCCTGATGTCAGTTTGGAAACTTTGGTCCAAGCAATGGAGAGGAAGGGAGTTCCTCAGGGAGCAGTAAATCCTCCAGGCAACAGCTCTGCTGCCAGTAGAAGAGATAGTCAATAATGCCAATGCTAAGCATTTCACTCCCAGGACGTGCCTGCAGCCAAACCAAGCTTAATGATCACGCCAGAATTGTCAATGTAGAATCTCAATTACCCTCACCTCACATCTGCAACCCGCATGTCACAACACTTCCTTGACGTGCTACCCTTCACTCTTGCTCAATCACAACACTACCTTAATTCCATCTCCTTCAGCTACTTCTCAAAGTATCATTGATTACTTCCCTACACTTAAGCACAAATTAGGATCAGAACCATGTAACAACAATATGTTGAAGAAAAGGGTAGGAAGGTTTTTTTCTACCATTATTGCAAACTTTTAGTAAATGCAAAGCCCCAACGAAATGGTTAACAGGTCTTGCAGGCTAGAATTCCAGAGTGAAGCTAGGATTGTATGGTTGTTTGGAATGTGACAGTTTTAAGTTTTCAACCTGCTATTTGGAGAAAGTGCCTATAATACAGTAAAGAAAATCAACAGTAATGGAATGATAAGTCATAGTATTACAAATGATGCAAGTCATATGGCCACAAGTATTAAAGTTATAAATTAACTATACCTATTAAAGTACAGTGGGAACACGTTTTTGGTTGTTTCTATACTGTTGTTCTAAAATGTTACCACATGTTGGATCGTCATATCATATTTTAAATGGGGGAGGTGATGACCTAGTGGTATTACCGCTGGACTGTAAATCCAGAGACCCAGATAATGTTCTGGGGACCTGAGTTTGAATCCCGCTATGGCAGATGATAGAATTTGAATTCAATAAATATCTGGAATTATGAATCTAATGATGACCATGAATCCATTGTCAATTGTTGGAAAAACCCATCCAGAAACTGCCATCCTTACCTAGTCTGGTCTCTATGTGACTCCAGACACACAGCATTGTGGTTGACTCTTAACTGCCCTCTAGGCAATTAGGGATGGGCAATAAATGCTGCCTAGCCAGCAATGCCCTCATCCCGTGAATGAACAAAAAAAAGAAATACACTTCTCAATTCTTATCTCCATTTACAGACCGTAGACTAAAGGAGGAATCACATGATGTATCAAAGGTTACATGGTGTATCATGGCACGGGTTAAGAGCTGAAGTAAGATGATAGAATTACAGCTCTCTGAAGAGTGAGAATACACTAGTGTGTTGCAGAGGACTAAGATACTCACCACGAGTGCTCAGATTACCAAAAACATCACCAATGGACATTAACAATGAAATACGGGATACTAAGGTTGGAGGAATATGCAGATAGCATTTGAAAATTTCCTTTACAGACAGGATTTTCCCTTCCTGAGAAGGAGATGGAAAGGGCAAAAGATTGGTTGGATTGGCAGTAGGGAACTGATCTCTGTTGACTGCCAGGCTATAGTCATGGAAATAAGGTGACAGTACAAGTTTGCCTGGGTAAAGTTTAGCAGGAATGCCACAAACCATCTACTGACCTTATGTTTCAGAGCTAGTATTCTGAAGAAGGGTCTAGGCCCGAAACGTCAGTTTTCCTGCTCCTCTGATGCTGCTTGGTCTGCTGTGTTCATCCAGCTCTACACCTTGTTATCTAATGACCTTATGTAGTGGTTAAGCTCAATTAATGCATCTTTGAATGAAATTTCCCATGCACTGCACCACCAACCTTTCACACTGCTCACCACACACTCAAAACACTCACCCAGTAGTACTCCCTAGGACTCAAAATCCATGCCTAACTTCTGGATTGGCACCTCACCCTCATACACGTACCAATGCTACTAAGGGGTGCCAACTTAAGACTAAGATATGGAGGAATTTCTTCTCTCAAAAGGTTTTGAATCTTCGGAACTGCTTGCCACAGAGATCTGTGGGGCAGAGTCTTTGTGTATATTTAAGGTTGAGATAGATTGATTCTTGATCAGTAGGAGAATCAGGGTTGTGAGAAAAGAGCAGGATGTGAGCATTGTCGGACTAGCCACAATCCTATTGAATGGCAGAACAGGCTCAAGGGGCCAAAGGGTCTATTTCTGCTCCTATTTATTATGCTCTTACCGTCCGTTCTCACACTCATCTCCTGCACCTACAACAAAGAACCAGCTAGAAGCTACTTAGATGAAGACGTTGATGAAGCAATGTACAGAAGAACGCTCAAATAAAACAGTTCTGAAGAAGTCATATCAGACTTAAAAACATCAACTCTGTTTCTTTCTCCACTGATGCTGCCAAACCTGCTGAGTTTCTATAGTATTTTCTGGTTTTGTTATAGGAGAATATTGTTCAATCATGCACACAATGATGCTAGATGTCTTAACTGGCCTGCCCAAAAGCTATCTGTCATTATCAAGAAGCGGTGGAGTCCCAATTCATCTCTGTAGAATGCAGCACTTCCTGACTCTGCAGCCTCTGCTACATCTTCCTAACATCCTGAAGATGTAGCGATATTGCTGCTACAGTCCCTTGAATATGTTGCAGCCTCTGTGGACCATCACCGCCTTCTCAAAGGCAACTAGGGATGGACAACAAATGCTAGCAAGCTAGCAACACCCACATGGCACTAATGAATTATACAGTCACCTAATCCCCTGTCCTCCCTGTGAGGATACAACAAGATTTTCTGCTAAATCCAGGAACACTTGCAACACTCTACAGGAATGGCAGATACTTTATAATGGCAGAAGTTCTTAAAAATCACCCTCCCTGCATGTCAGATACCTGGTGTTTTAGGTAACATTAGTGCTGGGCCCCACTTGTGGCTGAATGCATTATTACTGATAAGTGAGATTTATATTTGTACAATGGACCTGCCTGGTCCATTTTTGGGCAATGGACTCCACATTAGCTGGTAGGGCCTTAGAATATCAGGAGAGCTCTGGTTCAATTGTTCTGAAGCACACAGTGGTCATCCTTAGGGTGGTCTTCTTAAGATAACACACCGCATGAACTATGCCGGATGTGGCTACCGCAGCAGCATGCATTCCCAGAGTGGGATCAACTTTCATTGTGCTGCGTCTGGAGATGCAATAGAGATTAATTTTATTGACATGATCTTTGAAAGTAGAAGTGTAGCATATTTAAAATTTCAGATAGGAATCTTTGGCCTATCTGGTTTACTTACAGGTGTATTCTTTCTGTGCATTTCGAAGAATAATGAATCCTATTTGTTGACAAGACCTGTTTAGTTACTCTTTGAATGTATCAGGCTTGTTGTACCACTAGGAAAAACCTTAATGGATTTTATGAAACAGCTAGACAGATCTTGTCCACAAATGTGATTCAGAATTACTAAATCGTATTGACCCTGATAATGCATTGCATAGGTGCATCCATATTGTATTGTATTGCATTTGGACTTCTGTGGCCAGTACATATTTCCAAGGAAGAACATCTTTTTACCAGGTCACTCAGTACCCCACAGTTTTGAGATGGTGATTGCCTGAGCCTAAACAATCTCGGACATGTCTGTAGTTAATTAAGTGGAATGTCTGATGTTGTGGCTATGATATTATTCTGGGAGACATCTCCATCATCGTCTGTCATTCTTACTGCTTTGTCAAATGACATCAGATATGTTCTGCGTAGGTTCTCCAATGTAGTACATATAGTTATGGAAAACTGCTGTATACTGAAGCTCAAGTTTTTTCAGAGCACCTGCCAAAGTATTTTTGACAGATACTAACCCTGAACAGAGATGTAGACATTATCTGGCTGTGAATGTTTGCCTAAGTACATGTCTAAGCATGTAGTTTTAACATAATAAGTTATTTGGCAGAACATTGTTATCGCTTATCTCAGTAAACCATCAAAGTGGGAGAACGTATTGCACTTTCCCACAGGTCATGTGCACAGTCATACTCATATGCTTCCATAACACTATAATGTCGCTGACCTATGAAAATGATCAAATATGAACCACAAAGGGCAAGAATATATCTCAAGGTTTCTCTTGCTGCATGTTCATGCATTCACATTATAGATTACTCATGCCCTGAGCATTTCTAGGGCACAGAATTTCCTCCTTCCAACATGAAATCCTGTTCCATTTGCTTCTTGGAGACAACAATACATAACAAATTTATGAGGGGAGATTTTGGAGATTATGGGAACAGAAAAAATAAAGGGAGCAGGGGAAGAGATTTCAATTCTTTCCAAAATCATGGCTAGAATAATTATTTTCTCACTACATAACATGTTTTTGAAATTGTAATAACAAACCGTTTGTGTTGTCCAAAATCACTTCAATTAAGAAACTGGATTGTCTTATTATTGTAAATATCTGAAATATTGTACATATTCATATTAAAATACCAACAACTCTAATCAACATGTAAAGCAAACAATGCATACACACTACTGTAAGCTAGCCAAGCAAATCAAGGGACTCAAACAATTCATCTGATTTATACTGTATAACTACTCCCTTTGGAATGAATTTTGATTCAGACTCTTGATTAAGATCATAAGAAAGAATTTAATGATGAGAAAAGCACATTTGGAACATATCTCTGTTCTACCATTTGGATATATAAAGTTTGCAATCCTATGGGATTGCTCATTTGCTGAAAATCCAATAGGAGGTAAATTATTACAGGTAATTTAATTTTCTTTGAGTACACAATTACGTGAAAATTTCACAATACCAATTGAATATTGGCGAAATACATTCCAAACCCAGTGCATGATACTGATCATAGTCAGAGAGTTGCTACTAAACAAGCATCTAGGCACTCTGTTGAGAATTTGATCATCTCTGTATTTATCTTCATAACTTTCAAGCTATATCAGTTGAACTATTTTGTAAAGCCGCTAATTGTTACATCATTACTGTTGTGGGGTGAAGGAAATGTGATGTCGTTGTGGTATGGTGGGATGAAGAGGGGGTAGAGTCTATTCGACATGTCTAATGCTCTGTGGGAGAAAAAAATCAACTAATCTTTGGTTCAGAGATAGTAGGAACTGCAGATGCTGGAGAATCTGAGATAACAAGGTGTAGAGCTGGATGAACACAGCAGGCCAAGCAGCATCAGAGGAGCAGGAAGGCTGACGTTTCGGGCCTAGACCCTTCTTCAGAAATGGGGGAGGGGAAGGGGGTTCTGAAATAAATAGGGAGAAAGGGGGAGGCGGATAGAAGATGGATAGAGGAGAAGATAGGTGGAGAGGAGACAGACAGGTCAAAGAGGCGGGGATGGAGCCAGTAAAGGTGAGTGTAGGTGAGGAGTTAGGGAGGGGATAGGTCAGTCCAGGGAGGACGGACAGGTCAAGGGGGTGGGATGAGGTTAGTAGGTAGGAGATGGGGGTGGGGCTTGAGGTGGGAGGAGGGGATATGTGGGAGGAAGGACAGGTTAGGGAGGCGGGGACAGGCTGGGCTGGTTTTGGGATGCGGTCGGGGGAGGGGAGATTTTGAAGCTTGTGAAGTCCACATTGATACCATTGGGCTGCAGGGTTCCCAAGGGGAATATGAGTTGCTGTTCCCGCAACCTTCGGGTAGCATCGTTGTGGCACTGCAGGAGGCCCAGGATGGACATGTCGTCTGCTGAATGGGAGGGGGAGTTGAAATGGTTTGCGACTGGGAGGTGCAGTTGTTTAGCACGAACCGAGCGTAGGTGTTCTGCAAAGTGGTCCCCAAGCCTCCGCTTGGTTTCCCCGATGTAGAGGAGGCCACAACGGGAACAGTGGATGCAGTATACCACATTAGCAGATGTGCAGGTGAACATCTGCTTGATGTGGAAAGTCCTCTTGGGGCCTGGGATGGGGGTGAGGGGCAAGGTTTAGGGGCTACACCTGCAGGCTACAGCTGCTTGGCCAACTGTGATCATCCAGCTCTACACCTTGTTATCTCAACTAATCTTTGGTGTCTGCAGAGATCTATTAATTTTGCCTTTATTTCCTCTAAACCTGTGACCACATTTTGTCAAATATTTTCTTCCTGTCAAATTTATGCTTGCCATTTATTTTAAAAGACCTAAAACATGACTTATTTCAAACCAATTTTTGCAAAGGAAATCAGCATAATTACTATAAAAATCTTACGGAACCTATCTGACCTTAAATGATGTGATATTGCCATTCACATACTTATCATAGCTTCTGTAAAGCAAAAGATAAACATCTCTTCAAAAATAACAGAGAACAGAATTTCAGACAAGCACTTTACACAGCAACTTCAGGACCAGTTCGGTCGAAAATGGACCTTTATTTTGTAGGACTCAAATAGGCACAACAAGGGTCAATTTTGTGGACCTGCAACTGAAGTACAATTGTAAAACATCTGATCTGTTGCTGATTTGGGCAATTCTTCAAGTGGCCCTGGTGACAATGTACATGAAACACTTCATACACGGAAGCATGTGAATTATACCTGTTTAAGGTTCATATGAAGAAATTATATTGCACTGAATGAAATAGGCATCTTTAATTCCAAGTCACTGGTGATGAAGGTTAAAGCTACAGCCTATTCCTTGCATTTTTATAATTTTTTTTTATTTACAGAGATACACCTTAAAAATGTGCATCTCCAAAACCAATCATTACAATTTCAGTCTGCTACAACATGAAGACAAATAGCTATTCTTAACCAACCTGGAGCAGGCGGGGCTTGATTACAGGCCTCCAGGCACAGAGCTAGGGACATTAGCACTGCACTACAATAGCCCTCAATATAGAAGATACTTTCCTTGATCACCCTATTCAAAGATATTATTACACACCTCTAGAGCAGGTGGGACTTGAACCTGGATACAAAAACAGAAGTTGCTGGAAAAGCTCAGCAGGTCTGGCAGCATCTGTGAAGAAAAAATCAGAGTTAATGTTTTGAGTCCGGTGACCCTTCCTCAGAACTGAGGATGAGCTCAGCCAAACGGAGGAGGGTGGTGGTGAGTGGGGACAGTTCAGCTTTTTGCTCCAGGAAGAAGTGGACAGCCCTAAGACCCTCCTGGTGGAGAATGGACATGTAAAGGGATTGCAAGTCCATGGTAAAGAGAAGGCGGATGGAACCTGAAAACTGGAAGTTCTGAAGCCGGCGTAAACCTGGGTATCCTGGCTCAGAGGTAGGGACACTATCACTGCACAAGAACCTTCAATATAGGAAGGACCTCCAATTAATGTCCAACACCTGATTACTTTTTAGCCTTGAATGAATATATAATTAACAGATGGATGCTTTGGGTGATTTTTGTAAACTTTGCTCTGGAGCAGGAGTGTTCCTATAAACGCCAAAGCACTCACAATTTGTCCCAGCCCTGTTGTTGCTCTATTGCAAATTATCTTCGGACCACTTTGTGCAGGACAAGCAGACTGACATTCGTCTAAAATGAGCAAACTGCCTGCAGATCCACAGCAGCTCTGGCAGCTCATCTAAGTAATGCAAATAAGATCACATGGCTATTTGCATACCAGCCTCCAACTTTTCAATTCTGTCCAAAGCTGCTCATTCAATGCTCTGAACCAGGCCACACCCAGATTTTCCTTCATAGTGTTGGGAGTCTAGCAGTCATTCGCCTCAGAAGTTAATATCGGTAAGTTTAATATACCTTTGAAGTTAACTTGCATTCAAAAGATAAGACTTTTTGGACTTGAATTATTTAGATGGCAATAGATACTCAGACCTAATTCTTTTTATTTTCTACCTTTATCAGTAACACATCTGGATACTTTTCAGACATTATAGCAGAGGTAAATTTACAGAGGCTAATGCAGGAGAATCCAGAGAGGCCTCAATTTAGTCTGAAGACAAAGATCCTGCAGAAGTCATTTTATTTTCAAAGATTATAAAGACAGGTTACTGAGCATAGTTATTTCCCTTCACGATTACTGATAATGAGTTTAGAAAAACAAATTTGTAACCAAACACAAATATTCAGTTACATTTCCCATATTACAGTTTCATTAAAAATGGCTGTATAATGCCCCATTGCAGCAAAGAATCTCACTTTGTTTTGAGGACTGAGTCCCATTTAAAACCTTAGTAATGCTACAGATGACAGAGGGATTTCTCAAGGCATATGCCATGCAATCTCTAACTGGTTCTCTCCAAAAGTGGGAACCAGTGTGTTATCTGTGTCATTGAGTTTAAATTTGCTAATTAAAATAACTCTAACACCCAAAACAAGTGGCTCCTCAGTAGGCAAAGACAGAACCACTGTGGAAGCTACAGGAGGCCAAATCAGGATTAACTGGGTGGGAGGTTAACCAAACTCATTTAGAGACTGTTACCACACCATTAATACCAATTTGACTGGTTTACAATTTTTTTCAATATATTTGTATACATCTGATGAAATTTGTGGAAAGCATACATATGTCTGCTCCTTTCAGGCACAGTAATGTGCAATCAACAAGAAAAAAATCAAAAGGGAATTTCAGTACAGCTTTCACAAACAAAAACAGAAATTGCTGGAAAAGCTCAGCAGGTCTGGCAGCATCTGTGGAGAGAAATCAAAGTTAAAATTCAGGTCCAGTGACCCTTCCTGATTTACAGCGTCCGCATTTCTTTTGGTTTTTATTGAGTACAGCTTTATTGACCTAAGAATAGACACCCTTTCCTTTACATACATTTTGCAAGTGCCATTTTCATTTTTAATGGAGAATCTATTCCATCCAGTTTGGTTGAGAAAAATTAACTCGTATTTATAACAACATGGAAAAACAGCTCACAAGGCATGACAAAACAAAAGTAGATATTGTGCCAAAAAAGGAGATATTAAGAGGTGTGACCAGAAGCTTGTACAAATTAGTAGCCCATTGTACGGTTTTAAAGCAGGAGAAGGAGTTAAATGGGTGGAAGAATGTAATTTGCAGGTGCAAAATGGTGAAGAGTAGAAAGCAATGACCCTGAGGAACTCAGGATTTACTGGGAGGGTGGGGGTTGATGTTTACTATCTCTCAACAGCATATCTGAAGGCTAACCTTCCCACCCACATCAAACTGTCTCCCACATTACAATGTCTCCCACCTTTTCTGATGAAGGGTCGAGGCCCGAAACGTCAGCCTCTCTGCTCCTATGATGCTGCTTGGCCTGCTGTGTTCATCCAGCCCTGCACCTTGTTGTCCCACATTACAATGGTGGGTAGGCCTTCAGGCAGGCAGACTGCCCTTATGCCTATTGATTCTTAAGCAGCCAATTAATGGGTACTTAGCCATCTTATTCTGCCTCTGTTGTATTTTTTCTTCCAACTAAAGGAGAATGCATCTGGGCAGTGTGGTGGGGGAGAAGGTGATGAGGAGCATAATGTGCTGAAAGGGACAAAGTGACATTGGATCAAGGCAGCTTTCATTGCATGGATTGCTCACAGAAAGAAAGGGTACATCCTTTGGGAGATGAACTATGCCCATCAGGGCATCAACCCCAAGATCATAGCCCCCTCTATCCATACCCCTGGACTCTAAAACACATTACTCCACCTCCCTTCTTCCCTGGTCTATTTGACAGCTCAACTGAAAATCCCTCACATGCTTGAAGTTGGGGATTCATCCTTCTTAGACTGTTTGTAATCCCAGTATGGGCCACGATGCACACCAGATGTCACTGGGAATACAGAGCTGCTAGCCAAACAGCCTAGCCAGCAACTTCTAAGAGCAAGGCTTCCTCCCAGTTGGAAGACCCACTCCAAACTAATCCCCAGCATTTTATTGCTGCAAAGCTTCTAGCACTTTTGGTCGACTTTATGATTGGGAGTCAAGTAATCCATCTCCCCACAGAATCTATCTCAATGGTGTGGGCTGGGAAAAGGAACCTTTGCTGGAGATATATTGGCACCAACTCGAGGGAGGAAAGTGACTAATAAAGAGACATTTCAGAAAGCCAGGCTGCTGAGAGAGACTTTAGAGGAAGACATTGTAGTTAACCATGTCAAATGTACTCAGCAAGAAGACAAAAGCAGATGTTGGTAATTGACAGCAGTCAGAGAGATTGTAATTTAAATTCATAAAAATGTCTCCTTCTGAATTTTGAAACTTTTTCTTTTGTTCTGCAACGCCATTTCCATGTTCCTACTGTTGACTGCATTGTCTTTCTGGGAAACAAATTTCTGAGATATGATATAGAATAGGGTATTACTTTTAATTTTTGGCATCAGTAGCAGCAGCAGACACACCCACGTGATGAATGGCTAGATAGAAACCAAAGATCCATTAATTCATTCAGAATAATAAGTCTTTGTCAAACTCTAACCACAAAAGAATATCATTCTAATTATGATGCAAATTTTAGCCCTTTCCATAAACTTACTAGCGCATTGAAATACACTACTATGTTAGATTATTAAATTACTAACTTAAACCTGTTTGAGTTATGGATCTGTCAGCTACTATCTACTGCAGTGAAAATATCCAAACAAATTGCAATCAAATATTCATAAATCTATAAATCCCTCTATGGCTTCGTCCAAGGTAGTGGTTTACCCACACTCAGGTCCCAATTAACTTTCAAGTTCTTTTATCAAATTTAAGTCTGATTTTTTGAGTATCTTCCTCACTTTCCATTACATCATCATTAATTTAACCACGACTCCCTGAGACTCCCTTCTGCAAGTTCTCCATCTTGAATCCATTCTCCATACTTTGAAACACCTGTTCAAACTTACCAAAATTTTCTATGTTTTTGGTCACCTCTATCAATTATTCAATTTATGCGCAGTTACGACTTTTGTTCCTCTACATATCTTTACTTCAAATGATAAAATCTAAATATAATTTTGTGGTCAATTTTCACTGTTAATAGACATCGTCTTGTCCTGTAATTAATTTGAAGTCATATAATAAAGGTTTTACTTCAACAATCTTTTTCACTTAACCAATAAGTAAATCATACTCTGACCATTAAGCTATGACTTATGCATTTAAGGTTATTTGATCATAAACTCTACAAATAAATGGATAAAGTAGACTTTTAATAGAAGAACATTATAATCATCAAGAGACTGAAACCATAAAATTGATTTCTTTTTATGATTAGCACCTTGGTTGTTGCTGCAGGAAGAAAAAAGGTGCCAAATAAAGAGGTGTGCAGCACAGCCAACTAGATCAAAAGCTGGTCTGTAAAGGGTCTGTTCTAAAAAACTTCCCTGGGGCAGGGAGGAAGAAATGTCGATCAGATTAACACAAGAAATATTACATTTTGGGACTTTCAGGGGCCTAGTCAAGTGCATATTTTGAAACTTTAGTTGGCTCAGGGAACCAAGGCAAATCTCAGTTGCTGCCTGACATCATGCCAAATCTCGAAACATGAACAGGGCACTTAGGATTCATTTCTGTGACTGATTTTTTTTCTTCCTCTTATCAACTAAAATGCAATACTGACTAAATACAAGTAATAATTTTATCTTTATTTTTTTATTCCACTTTATTCCACATGAGCTTAAATATACCTAAATTGTCAATAAGAAATAGGAGCTAAAAGGCAATGCAAGAAAGAGCATAAATTAAGAAAAGTCCAGGAATGCCTTATTTAATGGTGACAGTAAATAAATCACTCTCGAGAAATTATACTGTGGAATATTTCAAATACAAATGAAGTACATTCAGACAAAATTGCCCTTTTCACAGTTTTCAACAGCATTTGTAATATATATTTAAGGTGTTGAGTAAAAGTGGCTGCAAATAATGAAATATGTTAAAACTATAGAACATTAAATTTGAAAACAATGACAATTAGAAAATGGCTATAATAAAATTTGGAATAAGATTTTTTTCCAACAGCATCTAATCAAATATCAAAAGTATGAAAAAACACCAAACAAAAAGGAATAACTGGGTGTGAACATCTACCTCATCAGGAGACTAGGCAAGAAGCCAACCAGTAAAGGTTCAAAGTTGTACTCAAACTTTTCTGACAGGATATTATTTAAATAGTTAGCCAGTCAGAGCCTTCTGCAAGGTGCCAGAAAACATCCATCATGGGCCTTGCAGTAAGTCTGTCAGCCAAGGTTGTGGGCAAAGAGCCAGGCTGTCAGGTTCTGGGCTGGCAGCCAGTCTGTCATGGTCTTAGGCATGTAGCCAAGCAGGCACTTTGAAGCTTAGGGGTTAGCCAGCTGGTATGTAAGGGTGACCTGTCAACTCAGAAATAATATACTCGAAAGGTCATGAGTTCTGAGACTAATTTAGAAGACAGTGTCGTTACAACAATTTGGATGTAAACTATTCCAGCATTAGTTTCTCTAACTGCTCCGGACTTTGTTCTGATTATATTTTCAACCACATTCTCCTTTCATTTTGACACTTAAAACTATGTCCAAAAGAATCTTCATGTAATACCTTTGAATTAAACATGATTTATATTTTCATTAAGTAAACACTAGGGGCTGAATCTTATTTTTTTTGGCTGAGACCAAGTTGCGACGTTTTATGGAGGGTATACCACAGAGAGGCCTAGTGAGTTTTCTTGGCATACCTTTCCAAACTCATCTCATTAAACACCTACCCTGCTCTTAGGTCACGTCTGCTTGTAACCCCATCTTACCACAAGTCATTCGCAGAGCAACACAGCAGATATTTGCCTATAAACTTGCACTCTTGACCAGCGCCATCATTGAAAGACTGTTGTGCACCCAGACAAATATTGGAAATCCAGCATTTTCCCTCATTGGCAATGTAGGGCACAACAACCACAAAGCCTACAGCACATAACCAACGTGGCTGACAATCCCTCACACATACAACTTCATTCTCCGATCCTAGTCACTGTGTAACCACCACACCACACATTTTACAAGACTGTAGCTGCATTCCATCTGAAAACCCACTCAGTCAGTGTTATCCTGTCACCAATGCCCACTGTAGACCCACAGCTTATTATTTTCCAAACATAGACATGCAAGCAATCTGATGAATCAAAATTTAAGCTCTTGATTCCAGAAAGCAAAAGCAAACACAAACAAACCCAACAGAGGCTGAAGTTTGCCCCAAAAATGCAACACAAATTTGGCATCATGGTAATGACTAGCATTTTACAAGCCACAGTAGTCTGCAGGGTTAAGCTCTCATCATCTACACGTGGCAATGAGGTTCTGTCTGGTTTGTATTGCCTGACACTGTTAAGCTCTGTCATGGATAATTTTAGCTTCCTCCTGCCCAATATCCTCAAGTTCCTCTGAAGACTGCTCCCATTCCCCCAGTTTCTCAGCATTCAGTACATTGCCTTACTACCTGCTCCGATCGTACAGATCTCAGCACACCACATTCTATCCAGACTATCCCATGTAGAACTCCTCAGACCTGTGTAAGTAGCAGCCCCATATTCTGTTTCAACACAGCCCTTCTCGAGTCATTGGCAGCATTGTATCTGTACTTTGCATCATTCAGGGCACCGTGCAATGATGTCATCAGCTATGGTCGGGGTAGACCTTGTCCCCCAGTAACCAATTTGTAAGGCACCTGTTCCCTCTGGCACATTAGGTACATGGGCATGCTCCAGGATGTAGGACTTGTGGCAGCTGCCAGGGTAGTGGGTATACAACTTCAGGAAGTGGCAACAGTGAGTACAGATCACCCGAACATGAATCAAATGGAACTCCCTCCTGTTGATAAATTCCACAGTTTTGTGATATGGCCCCTTTCAGTGTGTGCAGTCAAAGGCAACCTGAATCTGGGGGGATCTCACTATGTTCCCAAATCCTACTGCCTGGACTGCAACACAAAACTTATCATGCGGGAACAAAACAAACCAGTGTGATGTTGCATAGGTCGCTCATTGGTCCTTGGTAGGAGCCAGTAACAGAAGTTCCGTCCCACAGTGACCTTCACAGCTACAGGGAGAGGATGTTGCAACTCCTGCAGCCCTCAGGTCCCACTCCAGCTTCCAGCATAGCTCTGTCACAGTATCCCAGGACATACAGAGTCTGCATCTGCACTACGTTTCACTCATCCCCAGGAAATGAAGCAGGGACTGGAAGTGTCTGGGCCTCTTGTGCATTCCATGCATTCTGAGAGATTCAGTGGACAGCACCCTCTCCCTGACCTGGGTGCTCCTTGTACCGTGCACCAGCCTGCTACTGCTCCTGGGCTTTCTGTCAGCTCTGATCCTCCTGCACCCACCTCTACCTTTTTAGGAAGGCAACAGTATCCCAACAATCCGCTGGCAGCAGGACACAGGAATCTCAGTGAAAATGTTCCAGCTTGGGAGCAGAAGGAGTAAAAGATGTTATTAGATCTCAGAAGAGTCATCAGTGGTACATCCTGCAGGTGAGGGCTGAGCACACTCCTCCCTAAAGTGATACATGCTGAACCCTGTTAATGAGTCACACATTCCTATAGTACATGCATACACAAGTACATACAGAAAATTGGTGAAAATGCCACACTGCTTGTAATAACACCACATGTCATAAAGAAAGGAGTGCCTGCGGTGCTCCTTCCTGTCCCAGATCCACATCAAACATTCAACATCACACTGCGTTCAGGACACACACATGACAAGTGACGGTGTGCGGCTGCCACAGAATGGTTCATTTTTGACTAGCTTTGGGTTTTTGTAACATCATTGCAGATAACTTCACTATTATTGAGAAGCCAACATACAATTTGCAAGTCTAATTGCATGGTGCAAATTGTCTTTAACCGGAATCTGACCCAGAAGCACCTTCACACTGCAGGCATAGCAAATAGGCGATGAAGTGATTGCAAATTAATGTAGCTGGGCTTTGCAAATGGCTGCTTCATGTATATGTTTCGACAATGACCAACAGTGCAGCAAATGTGGATCCCAAGCTTTCGCCATCAAAGTGACACTGATTCTGCTCACCTTGGGCATTATCCCAGCTATTTTCTAGTAGCATTTGGCATCTAGAGATCAGCAAGTAATGACAGGGAGTGCATCTTGCATAGGACACTTTCAGCACCAGGCCCTGGTACATTCCCCAGAGGCTCCATATCCCTTTTTACCTTGCACTACCCCAACAGCCCATTTCCACCCACCCACCCAACACATGCGAATAACCTCCACATTGAACATCACCTATAACTGTCCTCCCTGCCTCCTGAACCCCAGCATTACACCTTAGTGATGTCTACCCTGATTTCTCCATGGTCCCCTGTACAGGCCACGTTAGTGGTCACTACCACTAACCCTCTTTAACTAAACCACCTACTCAGCCTCCATCTTGGGGACTGAAAGAATGATGAGTAAGTGTGAAGTGTCAGATAGACACCAGAACTTAGTGTAGTATCGTGAGTTCTGCAGACCTGTGTAAAATGCCTCAAAGTGTTAACCCAAAAATGAAGCCCTCAATGGTAAAGTTGAAACTATTCGATGGAACAATAGTCATCCCAAGAAGACAAGTTAAGTTGAGAGCACCATGGGCAGAATGAACATGCGGAACAATCAATGCATTTACATCCAGGGAATTAATATGAACTGAACAAGGCTACACTCAGATAGAGAAAGAATGCTCTGGTATTGTCGTTGCTTGTGAGCATTTTAATCAATACCTGTTTGGGACAGTCAGGGATAGTGGAGTCTGACCGCAAGCCACTTCAAAGCAGTTTTTTCAAACCACTTCTATCTGCTCCAAGGTGTCTGGAAAGAATGTTACTTTGTTTGCAGAGATACTATCTGGGCGTGACACACAAGCAAAGGAAACAAAAGTGTATTGCCGACATGCTGCCAAGAGCAGCAATTCCTTTGAAGAAAGTTGAGGATGTCGAAACAGAGTCTGAAATCTTCCATTTTCAATAAGAAGCAATCACTGATGATGCACTGGAAGTCATCACCCCTGCTCAAAACATGAACCTGAAAGATGAGTGTCTTGCTTAAATCAAGCAAACTATGTAATAACATGAAATTCTCCAAGTGCCGCAAGCAGTAGTGAGAAAAAAATGGGTTGAAAAAATTAGAGTAATCATCCCCAATGAGATGAGAAAAGACAGACTGAAATGCATCAGTACAAACTAACAAGCAATTGACTCTTGTCAAAGAAAGACAAGAGAAGTTCTGTACTGGCCAAACCTGAACAATGAGATTCATCCAGCTCTACACCTTGTTATCTCAGACTCTGATGCTGCTTGGCCTGCTGTGTTCATCCAGCTCTACACCTTGTTATCTCTAATGAGATTAAGGGCTGCATTAGCCAATGCAGTGCTTATCATGAATACCAAGGTGAAATGACAGAAAGCCAAATTTCACATTGATAAATCTGCCAGTATAACTTGAGTTTCAGATCAGCAATTTGATACCTAAGCACATTTATGCACGTAAGTACTACCAAGCTACTTGCTTTTCACAAAGATTGTTGATTAGCTCCAGAATTGGAAGAAGTCAAATTTTAAAATGCCCTTACAGCCTACAGTAAATCACATTTTAATACTGTAATTAAATTGTTGATTTTCGCAAAACAGTTCACAGGCCAAAGATGGAGCTGATTTACTTTATGTCCCAGATGTGATTTTTTGAATGAAACCATTTTCCTTTAAATCTTATGCAGTCATTTTTAAACAAGTTATTTACACATGCAATTGAACACAAAATATTGCAAAGTTATAGTTTGTCTGAAGGCTACTTTTAAATCACACTGTTCTAGTTTAATGAAGGTGTTAATCCATGAATTTTAAATGGACAACTCTATCAGATTTGACACAAATATGTTGAGCAAAAAATGCATGTAAAAATGTCAACTATTTGATGTCAATTTTCAGAATACCTGTAGAAGAAAACGACTGAACTACTTAAATCAAGCTTTCAAGTTAAATGGGGGTGGGGGGGAGAAACTAGAACAGACTTCTCAAAATCACAGTGACTTCTGTTGCAAGGAACAAATGTAAGTTAAGTTACGAAACCTTTTTGCTTAAAAATTCTAATTTCCAAATGCTTAGTTTATATTGGGATTCTCATTTATGCTTGTCCTAGCAAAATACAAAGGACCAGTAAGTATGAATCAATTAGACTTTAGTAGGCGAGACTTTTTAAATAACAACCTTAAATGATAAGTTATAAATCATAAACAAACAGTGAAGACAATATGGAGGTTCTTATCCTCAAGGCTCAAGATTCTTTTACTATTGCCAGCACAGACAACATTCTTCTTCTGTCTCTGAAATAATGTTATGTTGAGCTGTGACTGGGAAGAATTATACCACAGAACCAATGGTGAAGCAGCCACAAGAGACAATGAATTCCCAGCGCTTATTTCTAATTCGAAGGGCTGCCTATTCCTTGGTGGGAAATTATCTAAATTAGCTCTTTACATTGGTTTAAAATGAGTGTCATCTGCTGTCAACTCACCTCTGTAACTAGAGTACTGTAGGCTGAACAAAAGTTCACCTCTTATTCCCTTGGCACCAGGAACTAACATTTTGTGATGTATCCTTTTAGATTCAGAAAAGTTGTGGAAACAATGTTATTCCTCTTATCAGTGATGCAACCGTCGTAAAAGTATTCAACTGAATATTCAAAGGCACACGAAGCAATTAAGAACAAATATTTCTGGAAGAATATCAGGTTGTCCTTTTAAAAAATAGATATGTTGTTCTACAGTTTTAGTTAGCAAACTGAAATCTATTCAAAATACATGTTTAAATGTAGGTGTCACAATCAGTTGAAGCTGCTAAGTCCAAACATTTTATTTATTTCTTAAAAGCTGACAAACAAACCTTTAATTGCACCTGGTGTAATTAAAGCTGACACAATTGCTGATGCCAGACCTTTTGGCACCTCTAGGTTACTTATGCCCAGTCATTTAAGCAGCTGCCCAAACTGTTAATTGTCTCACCAACAGAAATTCGAATGAAACTGTTTAAAAAGATAGCTAAGGCAAAATCATAAAATGTTACTTCAAACCAAAATACAAGCTTTCAGAGCCTCAGTCCTTCTTCAGGTGTCAGCATTAACACCTGAAGAAGGACCGAGGCTCCGAAAGCTTGTGTTTTTAAATAAACATGTTGGACTATAACTTGGTGTTGTGTGATTTCTGATTTTGTCCATCCCAGTCCAACACCAGCACCTCCACATCAAACCAAAATGGATCGCTAAACAAATTAACAGTATTATCAAATCTTACACAAATATACGGAATGAAGCTTGAGTGTCATGCCCCAGTGGAGAATTATGCAACTAGCGCTCAATGCCTAAGCTTAAACATGAGGAATGTTTTGGGAAATTACAAGACAGCAAATCACCACTGCAGAAAAGGTAAAAGAGAAAAATAGAAAAGCATAAAATATTGTGTCCTCGGTTGAGAGTCCCAGGATTTCTACCAGTCAATTATTTTGGGTGGGCAATGCTGCAGTGCCATTTTGCAATATTGATTTCATAAAGTACTGTATTTTTCCAAATATAATTCAGTTTTTCTTAAAAATTATCTGGAAGTTAGGGTGTGCATTATACATCTTACAATTCAAAATGAGTTTCTCCGCATCTAATATTTTTAAACTTAATATTTGGAAGAAATGATCAAGAAGCAACTGATGAAACTTGAGAATTGTGAATAGTCTTACATCTCCTGATATGAAATGCTGTGTCTGAATTACCATCCTGAAATAATTTTACACAGTTTTTCCACCACCTTATCATCTCTCTCATTTTCACTGAAAATGGATTAATTGCAGGTTCTTTAACTTTGTTATCCATTTCAGCAACTTCATCATCCCAGAAAATACTGTCTTCTGAAACACATGTAAAGTCTCTTATGTATTGGTTAAAAGCCACAGCTTTACAAAAATTGATGGAGCTTTCTTCAGGCTTGAGGCATTTTATTTCTGCATAAAAATGGACAGCACCTTTCTTTTGCAGGGTCTGATGGCTTCTGATTGAGCATTCACACCCTCAAACTTTTTAATTACCTGGGAGCCAATCTGTCATTGAGAACTGGTCACCATTCCACAGACCAATTAGTTACTTGTTGCCAGCCAAATCTCCCTTCGTACATATCCTGTGGTTCCATCTCATCTGTAGTAACTTCTCCCATTGATTGAACAAACAGCAATGTAAGCAACACTTACAATGAGTGTCAAATATCTTGTTTTTAAAACATTTAAAATTCACAATCCTTGGTTTTTTAAAACAGTCCTTTTCCCATTTCAGTCCATGATCAAAGATAGAGAAAAATAAAAAAAAGCCATGGTGTTCACAGGGAAAGTTCTTTTTTTTATTTGAAGATAATATATTTTAGCATCTTTGTCTTATCTACATATGCCATTAGCATGATGGTGAAATGAATTCTTTCACCTTTAGTTGATATGAAGGTGGTAGTTGATTTTACTCCTTCCACAGCCACTGTTTGATGAATACAATGTCAAATGCAAGTTGTGTGTGATCTGTGTTACCTGTATGGAAACTATTATCATGGTGTTGCTTTTGCAGCCTTCTGATGTGACATTGATACTCATAAAGCTTGTCTTCAAAATCATAAGGCATACATTGTACGATTGATGTGCTTCAAAGTATGGATGTTTCAAGCCATCATATAAAGAGGTAGAACCGTTTTGGAAATGTTTTAAAGGTTCTCTTTAATTCAAAGCTTTTGTGATATGAAAAGCTTTCTTATCAATTTCTACAGTGTTGAGTAAATACCTACTTGCTCACATTGGTGAATATATTACAGATGTTGCTTAAGGTCTGAATGATGACTCTTCCCCATTCAGGAGCCATGTCCATTGAGTTTTGCAGAAGCCCAATGTTTGCATCATTAACATTAAATTACAGTGCTTTTGATCTATTATCATGGCTTTTAGCAGCTTCTATTTCTTTAGGTTTAAAGGCTGCAATGTATCTGACACCTAGGTTAATGTGCTTGTCTATAAAAATGCATATAAAATAACGAAATGATTTTTAAAGGATATGGTTAATGTTTATCAGGATAGCCAATTGCAGATTTTATGTAAGATGTTATAAAGTCTTATTTCCATACAACAAGAGGCAGTCTAGGTGTCATTAATTACCATTTTTGTATTGGAATAAGTCAGTTGTCTGTCATTTTGAGATATTAAATAATAGTTTGAAAAATCCATGATAGGTTGAACACACTTTTACCCTTGTTCTCTGAAAATGTTAACTGAAACAAGAATTCATTATTTTAGATCCAATTAAATGTCCTTCTACTAAATATTCAGTTCCATTGTTCAAAATTTAAGGCAAATTTGTACTGATTGTGAGATTTGATAAACATATCCTGTTTTGAAAATCGCTTAAATCAAAATATTCATGTCATTTTGACAAAAATGCACTTCTACTGGCAAATTCTCCTAATATGGTGCATGCTGCAAAAATATGTGTTAAATCCCCTACATCATATTAAAATAGTATATTATTCTAAAGGCACATTAATATGGAAGAAATTATATTCTTCACAGTAGGCTTATCAATAAATCTTATTTGTTAATATATTGACAGTATTTCACAAAGAGTAAGAGAGTTCATACGTGAGTGAATGTTCCAAGAACTATTACAGTAACACTCACAAGCAGTCCATGGAGTGCTTTTCTGAATGAGCAACCTAGAAAGCTAACCCTGTAGTCCTTACCGAAAGACGTCCTGAACAATTTTAAGAACAGTATAAAGTAGGATTTTTGGTTTGAAGTTAATGTGGAGAGCAATTTGGCTCTTTTGCTATTCTGCTCCACTAACTGAGTCTTATTTAATTGCACAACACCATGCAATATGACCAAGTTAGTCAACATTTGCCGGTTGTCAACGGCTTGTTGGGAAAAACACATAGTCTCTTCCAGTGAGTTCTCAGAGAGTGAATTAGGGAGGAGAAGGTGGAGAAATAACATCTATTATGTTTACCTGATGTGGACTCAGTTCAGATGTACAATCATCTGGAATAAACTTTTGTCGAGGATTTGGCAATAAAATGTAAGTAAACAATCCCAGTTTCTAATTAACGGGGTGAGTGAGGTAATGACAACAAAGACTCTGTACAATGACTTTTACTAACAAATGCAATTTACAAACAGACTGCAGACCAGAGCAATATGCTCTTCACCAACAGAGTAGCGCAGACCAAAAACAAAACAGCTGGGGACTTTTTTCACAAATTGCTGTTTAAAAATCATTGAAAGCATAACAAGACAAAACCATTATCAGCTCCATGAGTTTTCTTTGGTACCTTGTAATTATTACAGTCCGACCCATCTATCATAATTCCCTGGCGCATTCTCAGTTAGAAAGCAATAAATACTCGTCTCTCAATTTTACTTCCATTTCTGCACTCAGTTCAAATCTGCATGGCGATGTTTTAAATGAAATCTTGACCTGTAATCAGGCCACCACATAATAATATGTCAGCAAACCAATTTCTGACTCCACACCTGAGTACCATTTGCATCAATTGAAATGAGGGCAAAAGTAAACACTGACAAAATTATTGTAAAAAAAACAGAAGCAGAAAAATAAAACACTGCAGATGCTGGAAAATTGAAATAAAAACAGAAAATGCAGGAAATATTCAGCAGGTCCAGCAGCAGTTCCGCAGAGAAATAGAACTAAAGTCTCAGGTAACTGATTCTTCTTCAAGACTGAAGCTAGGACCAAGTTTCTGCGAAAACACAAAATAAGTCAAAAATTTTACCACAAAACTAAACTTATAATGGTGTTCAATGTCTTGAAGTGTTTTAAAATCGGGAACATACATACCAAGCAGAAATAAAAAGGACGATGGTGACTGGGTACTGGCGGAGAGATAGGACACCGAAGGCACATTCAAAGAGATGGGTCTTTAAGAGATTTATGTGGCTAGGAAGACAGATAACAAGACATAGCTGCTTTGAAACAAGACAACAAGTGGACTTACCTGAGTGACTTCAAAAGAAAATATATTGATTTCTTTCATTCTTGGATTGCTCTGGAGGATCTATAATTACATGCAGGGAAGTAATTCTACATTTTATCCAACATTGTTGAAACAATTATTCTATTGTTATCATACTGGAGAAAGTCAACAGATCTGTCAGCATCTGTGGAGAGAGAAACAAAGTGAATGTTTTGAGTCCGATATGACTCTTCTACACATTCCAAAAGAGTATTGAAACCTTACTACCTAATCCAGCATATGGACAGAATTTTTATTGTCAGTGCACCTGTTTAACAGGCTTAAAATGGATGGCTAGGCAGTGCATTTTCCACACCACAGCTGTGCCACCCACCTATTGGATTGGGTTATCAGTGGCCATCTAGAGGCACTTATTAAAATATTAAAATGAGATTTCAACATTTGTAGTTAGATACTTTTGTGAAAGTGGACTTCTGCAGTGATAAATCTGCTATCAGTGTTGTGGGTTTTACTTTAAATTGTCACAATCCCAAACCAGACTGCCACCATTATGTGATGATCCTGGATGAGATCATCAAATTATGTTATGATCTGATGAGGGACCAATAATCGGTATATTTAAAATAAGCAAAAGGTAAGTTCCACTGCTGGTGTTCCCTCTGACTTCACCTGCGAGAAGTGCACCCACCTCCAGCTCCTCAAAAACCGCGTTAGGGAACTGGAGCTGGAGCTGGAGCTGGAGCTGGATGAACTCCAGATCATTCGGGAGGCTGAGGGTGTGATAGAGAGGAGTTATAAGGAGATGGTCACATCCAAGGTACAGGAAAAAGGTAGCTGGGTGACTGTCAGGAAGGAGAAAGGGAATAGGCAGACAGTGCAGGGATCCCCTGTGGCCATTCCCTTCAATAATAAGTATACCGTTTTGGATACTGTTGGGGGGGGATGACCTACCAGGGGAAGGCCATAGCGGACAGGTCTCTGGCACTGAGCCTGGCCCTGTGGCACAGAAGGGAAGGGGGGAGAATAGGAGAGCAATTGTAGTGGGGGATTCAACAGTAAGAGGCACAGACAGGCGGTTCTGTGGACGCAAACGAGATGAACGGATGGTATGTTGCCTCCCGGGTGCCAGGGTCTGTGATGTCTCGGATCGTGTCTTCAAGATTCTTAAGGGGGAGGGTGAGCAACCAGTACACATCGGTACCAATGACATAGGTAGAAAAAGGACAGAGAATGTGGAAAACAAGTACGGAGTTAGGTTGGAAGCTGAAGTCCAGTTATCTCTGGATTACTACCAGTGCCATGTGATAACAAGGGAAGAAATAGGGAGAGAATGCAGCTAAACACGTGGCTACAGGGCTGGTGTAGGAGGGAGGTCTTCCATGATGTGGATAATTGGAGCACGTTCTGGGGAAGGTGGGACCTGTACAGTAAGGACGGGTTGCACTTGAACCGGAAGGGCACAAATATCCTGGGAGGGAGGTTTGCTCGAGCTGTACGGGATGGTTTAAACTAGATTGGCAGGGGGTGGGGAACCGGATTTGTAATTCAGAGGATGAGGTATTCAGCCTTCCAACAGACACAACAGGGAGTGAGGTTGTTTATAAAGAAATGCAGTCGATGGAGCGTAATTGTGGACACAGAGATGGTTTGAGGTGTGTATACTTCAATGCTAGAAGTATCAGAAATAAGGCGGATGAACTTAGAGCATGGGTCAGTACTTGGAACTACGATGTTGTGGCCATTACAGAAACTTGAGTAACTCAGGGACAGGAATGGTTGTTGGAAGTTCCAGGATTTAAATGCTTTAAAAGAAATAGGGAGAGTGGAAGAAAGAGGCTGGGGAGTGGCATTGCTAGTCAGGGCTAGTATAGCAGCTACTGAAAGGCACTTCGAGCAGTCATTTTGTATGGGGTTTTTTACAGACCCCCTAATAGTTGCAGAGAAGTAGAGGAGCGGATTGGGAGGCAGATACTGGAAAGGTGCAGAAATCACAGGGTTGTAGTCATGGGTCACTTCAACTTTCCAAATATTGATTGGAAACAATTTAGTTGTAATAGTTTAGATGGAGCAGATTTTGTCCGGTACGTTCAGGAAGGATTCCTGACACAGTATGTAGATAGACCAACATGAGGAGAGGCCACTTTGGATTTGGTCCTTGGCAATGAACCGGGCCAAGTGTTAGAGCATTTTGGCGGTAGCGATCATAACTCTGTTACTTTTACAACAGTCATGGAAAAGGATAGGTACATACAGCAGGGTAAGGTTTATCATTGGGGGAAGGGTAATTACAATTCTGTTAGACAAGAACTGGGTAACATAAAATGGGAATAGATGCTGTCAGGGAAGAGCACTATTGAAATGTGGAGATTGTTTAAGGAATGCATACTGCGTGTGCTTGATATGTTTGTCTCTAGCAGGCAGGGAAGATGCAGTCGAGTGAGGGAGCCTTGGTCCTCAAGTGAGGTCGAGCAACTGGTTAAGAGGAAGAAGGATTTTTATATAAGGTTTAGGAGACAAGGAACGGAAAAGGCTCCAGAGGGATACAAGTTATCCAGGAAGGAGCTGAAGAAAGAGGTTAGAAGAGCTATAACGGGGCATGAGAAAACCTTGGCAGATCGGATCAAGGAAAATTCCAAGGCTTTTTACACGTACGTGAGGAATAACAGAATGACCAGAGAAAGGGTAGGGCCAATCAAGGATTGTAAAGGGAATTTGTGCACGGAGCCTAAAGAGATAGGAGAGGTCCTTAATGAATACTTTTCTTCGGTATTCACAACTGAGTGGGACCTAGTTGTAGAGGAGGACAGTGTGAAACAGGCTGGTAGGCTAGAGGAGGTTGCTGTTAGTAAAGAAGATGTACTAGGAATTTTGAGAAAGTTGAAGATAGATAAGTCCCCCGGGTCTGATGGGATTTATCCAAGGATAAAGCGAGGGAAGAGATCGCAAGGCCTTTGGCGATGATCTTTTCGTCCTCACTGTCCACGGGTATAGTGCCGGAAGATTGGAGAGAGGCAAACGTCATTCCCTTGTTCAAGAAAGGGAATAGGGATAACCCCGGGAATTACAGGCCAGTTAGTCTTACATCAGTGGTGGGCAAATTATTGGAAAGGGGTCTAAGAGATAGGATTTATGATCACTGGGAAAGGCACAGTTTGATTTGTGATAGTCAGCATGGATTTGTGAGGGGTAGATCAAGCCTCACAAACCTTATTGAATTCTTTGAAAAGGTGACCAAACAAGTAGATGAAGTAGAGCAGTGGATGTGGTATACATGGATTTAAGTAAGGAGTTTGATAACGTTCCCCATGGTAGGCTCATGCAGAAGGTAAGGAGGCATGGGATAGGGAGAAATGTGGCAGATCGGATTCAGAATTGGCTGACCCTTAGAAAACAAAGGGTGGTAGTGGACGGAAAATATTCAACATGGTGCTCAGTTACAAGTGGTGTATCACAAAGATCTGTCCTGGGTCCTCTTCTATTTGTGATTTTTGTAAATAATTTGGATGAAGGAGTGGAAGGGTGGATTAGCAAGTTCGTGGATGATACGAAGGTGGGTCGCGTTGTGGACAGTGTGGAGTGTTGTTCTAGGTTACAAAGGGACATTGATAGGATGCAGAGCTGGGCTGAGAAGCGGCAGATGGAGTTTAACCCTGAAAAGTGTGAGGTGATTCATTTTGGAAGGATAAACTTGAAAGCAGAATACAGGGTTAACAAAAAGATTCTTGGCAGTGTGGTGGAGCAGAGGGATCTTGGGGTTCATGTTCACAGTTCCCTGAGAGCTGCCACCCAGGTGGATAGAGTTGTTAAGAAGGCGTATGGTGTGTTAGCTTTCATGAATAGAGAGATTGAGTTCAAGAGCCGTGAAGTTATGCTCCAGCTATACAAAAGCCTGGTTCGGCCACATCTGGAGTATTGTGTCCAGTTCTGGTCGCCTCATTACAGGAAAGATGTGGAGGCATTGGAAAAGGTGCAGAGGAGATTTACCAGGATGTTGCCTGGAATGGAGTGAAGATCTTATGAGGAAAGGTTGAGAGAGTGAGGGCTTTTCTCTTTAGAACAACGAAGGATGAGAGGTGACTTGATAGAGGTGTACAAAATGATCAAAGGTATAGATAGAGTGGACAGCCAGAGTCTTTTTCCTCGGGTGGAGGTAGCTATTACGAGGGGGCATAGTCTTAAAGTGAGTGGAGGTAGAAACAGGGGAGACATCAGAGGTAGGTTCTTTACTCAGAGTGGTCGGGGCGTGGAATGCATTGCCGGAGAGGGTCGTGGAGTCGGCCTCATTAGGGGCATTTAAGTGGCTATTAGATAGGCATATGGATGATAGTATAAGGTAGGGGTGGAGGTTAGATAGACCTTAGGATTAGGGTAAAAGTTTGGCACAACATCATGGGCTGAAGGGCCTGTACTGTGCTGTACTGTTCTATGTTCTATGTTCTAAAGGTTTTACTGTGATAAGAAAGTCTCAAAATTCCACAGGTTTGAAAAACAGCAATAAGGTTTACTATTTGATGTTAGAACAGCAATCCCATGTACAACTTATTTCTAACATCCAGAATTAATATGTGGTAAATATAGGTAATATACTATGATCAAACACCCCACGGCATTTGTCAAATAGCAGATGTGATTGAGACTGCACTCCAGTGCTTATTCATAGGCGCAATTCCAGCTTTTCACAACATCTAACTTCACCAAGCTAGGTATGCCCCTGGGTTTTCCCTGAGCCCTAATCTTGCTCAGTTATGAGGAGCAATACTACTTAAATTTTGTTTCCTTGTGCATGGACCTCTGAGGTCTGTGTATAGCAGCAACTGTCAAAACCAAAAGTCAATGCTGGGAATGGTGTTGGCATGATGATCAGCATGCACAGACCTTCAACGCAGCGGACACTACCACATGGGAACATTATGAGCTTTTCAGCCCCTACTCTTTCAGTTACTTTGAAGTTTTAATGTATGCAGGTTTCTTCTGACACCCCTCACAACTGTTTCCAACACAAGAGCCAGTGACCTCTCACTTTCCCATCTCCGAAGGTCGTCTTGCAAGTCCTGACTTGAACTGTTAGCTACCTACTAATTCCTAGACTTCTGTCTAAATTCACTCAAGCAGAACAGAACCATGCAACTACTCTTGTCTCCCCACTTCAGCTGCCTACCCAAAAGTTGAGGAATTGCTCACTCCTAAAAATGGAGTCTGCCTGTTTCTATCTCTTTCACTAATTATTCGTCACCCTGGAACTGGTTTTTAGTGGTCCCCAAATTGACCTGAGTGATCTGTTGAAACATTTAACAATAATGTTGCCTCTGTTGCAGGGCAGAATTGAATGGTGACTTGGAACTCTTTGTACCCCTAATATTACAATGTTGCCATTTCAGCTAAATGCTAGTTTTCAGCACAAAAAATGCTTACAAAAAGGATTCCTGACAGGATTGTGTCCATGATTAAGGATTGCTCGAGATTTCAGGAGACTAGGTTGTACATAAACATTATCTTTTATTAAACACGGTCTCCTCACTACAAACCAGGACCAGGCTCAGCACAAGGCTTCACATAGAGCCATCTCTCAGTGGACTCTGTTGTCATGTGATCCTACACCACCAATGACAAAGACTGGATGTTTACATATTTGATATTAATCTTTTACACTAAAACAAACCAATATAGCAATTCATAGAGCTAATTTTTTTCATTCATTCACAGGATGAGGGCGTCTCTGGCTAGGCAGCATTTATTGGCCATCCCTAATTGCCCAGAGGCCAGTTATGAGTCAACCACATTGCTGTGAGTCTGGAATCACATGTTGGCCAGACCAGGGAAGGATGGCAGTTTCCTTCTCTCAAGGACATTAGTGAACCGGATGGGTTTTTCTTGACAATCAACAATGGGTTCACAGTCATCGTTAGACTCTTAATTCAAAATAGTTATTGAATTCAAATTCCACCATCTCTCATGACACGATTCAAACCCGGGTCCCCAGAACATTACTTGAGTCTCTGATTAACAGTCCAGCAATAATACCAGTAGGTCATTGCCTCTCCCTTTCAGCTGAGGTCTGTTGAAGACCCCTGCTGCATGTCTTTCTCTGATACATTGATGACTGGATTGATGCTCTCATCCCGTACAGAGGGTTCCCAATTTACAAACATCTAACTCCAAACACTCAGACTTACAAACGTGATCCCATACAAGGATGTAATTTTAAAAACCTAATATTCAAACTTTTCTTGTGTTTAGGAACAGCTCCTTTATATTGTTTGCATTGTGTTTTGATTTGCGTACCAGTTGATGAGTGAACAAAGTCCAGAACGGAACCCATTTGCAACCCAGGGACTACACTGGAAAACTATTTGATTTGATTTGATTTGATTTATTGTTGTCACATGTACTGAAGTACAGTGAAAAGGGTTGTTTTTTGTGCTCTACAGGCAGATTCTACCATACAAAGTGCATCAGGATAGCAGAACAGAATGTAGAATACAGTGCTAGAGGCACAGAGAAGATGCAAAGAGACATCAATACCAACATTTGAGAGGTCTATTCAAAAGTTTGATAACAGCAGGGAAGAGGCTGTTCTTGAATCTGTTCGTATATCTATTCAAACGTTTATATCTTCTGCCCAATGGAAGAGGGTGGATGAATATAATCAAGCTTCTAAATTTAACCTTTCTGTCACCTTCATGTTGTCTACATCTGACTGTTCATTTCCCTTCCTTGTCTTTTCTGTCTTCATTAATAGGGATAGGCTATCTGTTAACGTTCAGTATAGATCCACTGACTCCCACAGTTACTTTGAACACACTTACTCAGACCCAGCTTCCTATAATTATTCTATTCCATTCTTCTAGTTCCTCCATCTCATCTAGATACATGATGCAATGTTCTATAACAGAGCTTTTGATCTGTTTTCCTTTTTCCTGAACCAAGGAAACAAGGAAATTCTACCTTCCCCCCCACCCCTTCCACGTCCCAGGTCCCCACCACCACAGTTGATGGAGTCTTCAGCTGTGACACAATACTAATCACAATCCCTCTCCTCCTTCCTAGTACCATAATCGGATTTCCCTTGTCCTCATCTTCCACCCTGCCAGCCTCCTTATTTAACAAATATCCTCTATCATTTCTGCCACCTAGCACATTGGTGATAAAATACCAACTGTAGGTTTTTGTAATTCATCATTTGATTTTTACACATAGGATTTTCATAGACTGAATATTTTGAAAACAAAGGAACAAAACACTGATTTAAAATGGCCACAACAATCACCTGACCATACTGAACCAACATGGAATTAACAAAACTGTTGAACTGAAACTAATATTCTTTTATAAGGCACTGAAAATAGTCAAATCAGTCAGGCACGAGAAAGCCCTCATCTCCTGTTTTAATTTATAACTTGATTGGAATTTCCACATACCGGAAATGGAATCTTGCCTACAATTAGCAAACATAATAAAACACTTCCAAAGACAGGATACACAAAACAAGCTTGCATATTAACGAAATGCCTATGGCAGGACAGAGGTGATGGGTTATGATTGCAGAACCAACACTGGAGAGAATTTCATCTCTCTCTGCCTGTTAGGAAAGAAAAGTGCTCGGTGACAATACTGATTGGAGTGATACATCAGAACACAAAGAACAAGGATAACTGCAGGATTTGCCACTGTTGATAATCCAAGGCACAAACTGTGATCTCTGGGTAAAAATTGAATCTCAAGGACATCCTAAGGAATTTAAACTGTATCTTCCTTTCATTTTCCTTTTGGACTCCACCATTTTTTTAACTTTAAAAGAGTGCATTGTATGTTTGTTTGACATTGCATCTTGGTTTATTCATAGGTCAGTAGATACACACTTAATCTTTTTTCAACACAAGAAGATCTTGTAACTGACTCCTTATTGCTTCTGGTGAAAACTGCATTAAGTACATTTTAATTGCGGAAAGATATAGCCATCTTGTAAAAAGAAACTTAAATCATTGTTACGGATAACCAGGCAAATTGAAGAAAGGAGAACCAATTCTCCCCTTCTCAACTGGTCATAATACATCTCCAATATGATATTGCCACTAAAAACCTTCCTCCTCCATCCAGCATTCTGAAGAGATTGCAGTGTCCACAATGTCCCGGTCCTCTCCACAGTCACTCTAATTCTTCCCTATGGCATCATTCCATGAAGGTGCAGGAGATGCAACAGTTGCTCTTTTCCTCTCTCCTTTCTCACAGCCCAAGAGACTAAGCACTATTTCAAAGTGAAACAGCAAATTACATGCACCTTTTTCAATTGAGTATATTGTATTGACTGCTCATGTTGTGATCTCCTCTAGGTGGAGAGGCTGAACACTGGCAGGTTGATCCCTTTACAGAACACCTCCATGCAACTGTAACCCAAGTTTCTAGCTATTTTTATTTTAATTTGGGACCTCTGTAACTATTTGACTTTCCTGTCTTTGCTCTACTACAAGGTCCCTGGGAAACTCAATGTAAACTCAAGGAACAGCATTCTGCCTTTCAACTATGCACTTTAAAGACTTCTGGACTCAACATTGAGCACAATAATTTTAAGATCAGAACTGCTGACTCCATTTTGTTTCATCTTTATTCACTGGTTTGCTTTATTTTTCTCATTTTCCTCATTTCCATCACTTTGTTTTGGACAGCAGTTTACAGGATCCTGCCACCCAACTCTTCTCCTAACACATCTTTTGTTTCTATACTTATTCCACTACTATTCCCTTGGCCTTGCACTGTGAAACCTTTTGTCACTTAATCTCTCATTTCCTCCATGCTATAACAGACCTTTCTTTTTGTTCTTCTCACTCCCACTCTCCCCTTTTCACTTACTCAGAAGATTCTTCAGGCTTGATCCTGTTGCTGGGGTGGGAGGTTGGGGGGCATTACGTGAGTGGCACAGGATGCAACAGGTTTACACAGAGAGAGACAAGGTTAACGCCTTGCCCATTCTCCAGTTGCTGGAAAGACCCCTATTGCTAACACAAGATTCAATCCATGAACTCTGTTTCTCACTTAAATACTGTCATTGTTGTGTTATGCCTCATGGTCAGTGTACCTTTAATAAACATGTCTGTGATATCACCACTGCACCACAGTATATGATGTGAGAGTACAAAGGCCTCACATTCCATCTCATCTCAGACCATTTCAAGTATGGCAGCATACTGGTAGCATGCTCCTCTGTCATAAACTATTAGTTTAATAAAAGCCCCAAAACCAATGTGCCTGAATAATATTTCATTTACACAAAATAATTAGTTATAATAATTATCTGTTAAATTCTTCAATACCACAATAACCTACCCAGTCTTTTTTTGTATTTTATAGGAGATAGTATAAGCATTGTCATATCAGGCAAAGCATATTTGTGGATGCAAATGCACACTATGGTAGCAGTGGTACCATCAAGAAAAGAATACACTATCTTGGTGGCAGATATTGGGAAGACCAACCACGCAACAGTTTGGACAATAGAGAATTTGGATAAATGGGCAACATCTCACTCTTCAGCACCATCAGTTTTTGTGAGTACAGACTACTGTAATAATCTGTAGTTAGGATATTAACAAGCAAGACACCAGAGCTAATTTTTTCTTGATTCGAATATAAATTCTTTCAAGACAAAAGAAACGTCTGAAATTCTGAAGGAGTCATACCAGACTTGAAATGCTAACTCTATTTTTCTCTCCACAAATACTGCCGGAACTGTTGTGTTTCTCCAATATTCTCTGTATCTGCTTGTAAAAGAAATTTTTACAGTTGCCTTATTTATAAGAAGGATAAAAAGCCATCAGATAAAGCTTACAGTTAGATTCAAATCCACAACAGTCGATGTTCACAGCATTTTTTTGTTGTATTTATTTCAGATTTTCAACATGTGCAGTGTTTTGCTTTTGGAAGGAGTTACCAATTTCTTGTGAAGTTGCTGATTAAATTCTAGGCTGTTTTTGGTCTATTTTCTGGCTTCTGGGTGGAAATTAATGCCCTCTCCCATAGTACGTTTGGTGGTGACAGACACATATTCAGGCAGTTGCAGTGAGGACCCTACCACATTTCTGCTTCCACCCTGATTAATCCTATCTCGGGAAGAACCATGGATGGAACTGAAAGACAGGGTTACAAGGTTTAGCTCTTAGTATGAAGGAGCATGAAGGATAAGTGGGCAGCGAAAGCAATTACAATTTTTCATTTAGAGTGTGCAGAGAAATAGAATCTACAGTAAAGAAACCCTCCACTGTGCCTCCTATGTTTTTGCCACTTGCCACTGCCAGAGGTCTCTCCTTGACGTGATGATAAGCATGTTTTCTTCCACAAATGCAGACAGCTTAGCCTCCTTAGGTTTCAGCTTCCTGGTACTAGTTTTGTACTGTTTTTTTCCTGCAAAACCAAATTTATCACAATCCATAATATTGGCCATCATTGCAAAATCATTGAAGATCTGCAATGAAACAAGGCCACCAGTAAGGTGTATAGTTAGAACATAATAATTTAATAAACAACTAAGAACACTACACTTAGGCTCTTCAAGACATTGCTATTACTGGAGTATTAATTCCAGTTTTTGACTTAGTATGTCACAAGCAACGTGCAGAGGAAATCCTGGAGAAAAATTGAGGAAGGCTAAAAGAAAGAAAGAATGCTATTGTGACCTCACAAGGATAGAGCCCTTACCTCAGTTTGTTAAATAGCATCGACAGTATCAGGTAAACCTAGCTAGATCTAACAATCCATATAGTCCAGAGATTTTTATCTGGGATGGCTTGTTGAGAAAGGATTCTTTAGGCACTTTTAAACTTTAAAAAATATCTGAAACCAAGGTGGGTAGACAGCGTTAGGATACAGAACAGCCACAACCTTATTTAATGGCATAAGAAGATCAAGGAACTGAATGCCCCATTCCTGTTCCTATATGGGTTCTCCCACATAAAACTTTTGGCTTCTTCTTGTTCTTCTCTTGTTTTCTCCTTGTTTCTTGTATTATGTTTCATGAGCTAGTTGATAGGCCTCAGTCGATCTATATTTTACACGACAAGACACCAATATATGAATTAGGAGCAGGAGTAGGCCTTTCAACCCCTTGAGCCTGCCCTGTCATAGAATAAGATCATGATATGATTGTAGCATCAACTCCACATTCCCATCTATCTCTTGTCAGTCAAGAATCTCAAAAGTATTCAATAAATCTGGCTGCAATGTTCTCTGGGGAAACAAGACCCAAAGATATCGAACCCTCTGAGACAAAAAAAGACTTCACCTCTTCACTGCTATAAATGGAATCTCTTTGTTTGTTTTTAAACTGTGCCCTCTAGTTCTAGGTTCTCCCACATGGGAAAATATCCTTTCAGCATCTACCCTGTCAACTCCATCTCAGCATCTCCTATTCTTCTAAACTTCAATGGATACAGGCCCAACCTGTCCAACCTTTCCTCATAAATTAATCAACTTATCTTAGGTATTAGTTGAATGAACGTTCTTTAAATTATCTCCAACACCTTAGTATGGAACTAAAACTGTACATACTACTGTACATCACCTCACCAATGCTCTATACAACTGTAGTAAAACATCCTTACTTTGATATTCTATCCTCCTTGCATAAATAATAAGATCCCATTTCCTCTCCTAATCACTTGCTACACCTGCATACTAACTTTATGTGGTGCAGGTATAAGGCCTCCACATCCCTCTGCAGTTATGCAATCTCTCTACATTTAAATAATATTCTGCTTTCCATTCTTCCTGCCAAAGTGGTCAAACTCACATTTACCCACATTATACTTCACCTTCCAAATTATTGTTCACTCAACTAACCCTTTTATGTCATCTGCAAAATTCTTATGATATCTTTGCTTCATCAACAAATTTTGCAAACATATATTTGGCTCCTGCATTCAAGTCATTAATGTAAATTGTGAATAGTTGAAATCCTAGTACTGCCTCCTGTGGCACTCCACAACTTTCCAATTCAAAAATTGACCAATTATGTCTACTCTTTTCCCTTTGTCTAATCAATCCTCAGTCCATGCTATTATGTTATCCCTTCCACCATGAGCACTTATTTTGTACAGTAATCTTTGATCTGTCACCTTATCAAATCCCTTCTGGGAATCTGAGTGCAGTCCATCCACAAGTACCCTTTTGTCCAAATTACCCCTTTTGCTTTAACAAACAGATCCAACAAGTCAATCAATTATGATTTCCCTTCTGAAAAAGCACATTGACTCTGACTGTTTGCGTTGCAATTTTCTAAATGCCCCACTATATCGTCCTCGAGAAAAGATTCCAGCATTTTCTTTCTGACAGATGTCAAGCTAACTGACCTATAATTCTTACTTTGTCTCCTCCTTTTGTGAAATAGAGGTGTCATGTTTACTATTTTCCATCTGACAGGATCTTTCCAGAATTTAGATAATGTTGGAAAATTAAGATAGGCCCTCTACTTTTTCAGTAGTGACTTCTTTTAAAATCCTAGGATGAAATCCATCAGGACCTGGAGACTTGTCAGCTTTTACATCTTGTAGTCTTGAGCTGAAGAGGTCAAAGGGCAAGTTTCCACAAGCATTCAGTCCCTCCACCACTAATGCTCAGTAGCAGCAATGTTTACTATCTACAAGATGCACTGCAGAAATCCATCAAAGATCCTCAGACAGCATCTTCCAAACCCACAACAACTTGTATCTAGAAGGACAAGAGCAGCAGATCTATGGGGACACCACCACCTTTAAGTTCCCCTCCAAGCCACTCACTATCCTGACTTGGAAATATATCACCATTCGTTCACCGTCGCTGGGTCAAAATCCTGGCATTCCCTCTCTAATGGCATTGGGACCAACTCACAGCAGGCGGACTGCAGTGGTTCAAGAAGGCAGCTCACCACCAGGGTAACTAGGGATGGGCAACAAATGCTGGGCCAGCCAGTGATGCCCATATCCCACAAAATGAGTAAAAAAAAATTGACTTGCCTCCCTGTTTTCTCACCTACCTCCCCATTCTGTGAGGTTAGGAAAGTCTCTCAACTTTGCTTCAACCACTCTAAATTGATTATTTTTGACATAACAAAACATGAAACTATTTGTGCTGCAGATATTTAAGGGGAATATCTAATAACTTCACTAAATAAATAAATGCATGCAGATACAATGGTTCATGGAGTTGATTACTCATAGAAAAGTCAAATTATTTTTAATAATTCTCTGTGCTTTATATCACAGGTCCATTGATGAGAAGCTCTGTGATCTACTTATATTACCATTATAAAAAAAATTTTAATTAGATGCACGATACTTATTATTAAAGTAAACAAAATATTGGTCATTAACGCAGCTTGCTAACATACATCAGACCAAAGTATGTCAGCCTTTTGTTGCACATTAATAAATTATTTTTTAAATACAGCAAAATATTCAGAATAATTTATAAAGTATACAAATGAATGGTGTGAAGAACAAATCCTGCATCTTCCTACATGCAATGTAAATTAACCATAATCTGGCTTGCAAAATATTAATTGTCAAAATGATCTTTTTCTGTCTGAAGACAACAACCAACAATATAAAGGAATTGGCTTTAACCCTACCAGAAAGTATGGGAAAATCTCTAGCAGGACTGGCAGCATCTGTAGAGAGAAACAGAGCTAACTTTTCAAGTCCAGTGTGAGTGTTCTTCTTCACTTCTGAAGAAGCGTCTTCTTTGGCTCAAACCATTAATCCTGCTTCTCTCTTCACAAATGCTAAGATTTTCCAGCATTTTCTGTTTTTATTTCAGATGTCCAATGTCCACAATACTTTGCTTTTTAACAGCGTGACAACGTTGGAAATCTGATATAGAGGAAAACACTTAAAACACCCAACAGGTTCGACAGCATCTGTGGTGAGAGAAACAGAACAAATGTTTCAAGTTGATGACCTTTCATCAGAACTGATGTGCTGGTTATTTGGATAGGATGTGGAGGTTTACCGTAATATAAGAGATCTGCACACAAACACACATGGTGTATAAAAAAACTGCATCATTGTATAAATTCAGCTTAAAAGATATTCTGTTTTAAGCATTAGAGTCCTGGGCATATTTAGGAACTAAATATCTTTAAAAAGGACAGAGAAATTGGCAAAAAGTGAAATGTAGCAATGCTGAGAAAAAGCAATTATGGCAATAAAAAGAAAGGATTTCAATAAGACCAATCTAGCAAGAGAGACATTATATATGGAATCATGAAATAGTAAAGGATGCACAAGACACTATCTAAGCCTATTGACTACAGACTTCCTGATGGCAGTGAGGCAATGAGGAGTTTATAAATACCGAAATCAGTAACATATGGTAAGAGGTAAAATATGGTTATAACAGATGATTCAAACGCTCACAGACTTACAGCTGAATCTTTGCAGCCCATTGGTGACACACTGGGCAATGGAAGGGCTCGCAAAACAGTGGGGTGAGTTATTAAGAGAGGAGTCCATTGTCTTTTGCCACCATGCCATATTGTCCGTCGTGAGAAACGTGGTGCCTTGGCTGCCCATTAGGATGGCTGGGTAAAACCAGATGACCTCTCAACAGGTTCCAGTGGGGCTGACCTTTCTGGGCACTCCATGATCCATACAGCGGGCACCAGGCAGCAATGGCCACTGTTACAGGCTGGGGAGAGGAGGTAAAATAAAACTAACAATTCCCTTTCTTTACTATCTGTATCAATGTGATTTTGTTCTGAAAGGTAGATACATGTGTCTCTAAGTCCCCTTCAGCATGTAATCATTTCATGGGGTTAAATAAATAGTTTTGTATTCATATACACACTTCAAAAAATCTAAATGCTATGTCATTCACACAGCACACACTCAAAAAAAGAAATACAGTTAAGGGACGGAGCATGTTCAGAATTTGTAAACGAAAGAATGGTTTGTTCTTCATGGACTTAGCTTGTTGTAGAAAGGCAGATCACAGGAAGAATTTTCTTCCACACTTGAATTAAGTTTAAGTTGATGCAAATTGCTGGAGTTGGATATCAGGATTGTTGTAGAATTGCTTCAAAAAGATGAATGTGCAGTGGGTCATGAAATTACGCATTTGTCTCTTTCATTTCTGGAGGTCTAATTTCTGACAGGTGAACTTGGATTTAGGGATCAGGCTGCAGGTTTTAAAAATTTCCAGGTTCTCAAAAGGCAAATTTGGCACAGCCTTTTGCTGCAGCTGTTGTATCTTCTGGTGACCTCTACAGACTGAACAGGTCTTTTAGAGACATAGAATCCCTACAGTGTGGAAGCAGGCCATTTGGCCCTTCAAGTCCATCCGCCCCTCCAAAGAGCATTCCACTCAGACACACACCCCTGTACTCTATCCCTGTAACCCTGCATTTCCCATGGCCAATCCACCTGACCTGCACATCTTTGGACTTTGGGAGGAAACCAGAGCACGTAGAAGAAACCCACGCAGACACGGAGAGAATGTGCAAACTCCATATTATTTACATTAGAAAGACGGAGGTTGAGGGGAACCTGATGGAGGTCTACAAAATCATGACAGGTATAGACAGGGTGGATAGCAAGAAACTTTTTCCCAGAGTGGGGGACTCAATTACTAGGGGTCACGACTTCAAGGTGAGAGGGGAAAAGTTTAAGGGAGATATGCGTGGAAAGTTCTTTACGCAGAGGGTGGTGGGTGCCTGGAACACGTTGCCAGCAGAGGTGATAGAGGCGGGCACGATAGCATCATTTAAGATGTATTTAGACAGATATATGAATGGGCAGGGATCAGGGGGATACAGATCCTTGGAAAATAGGCGACAGGTTTAGAGAGAGGATCTGGATCGGCGCAGGCTTGGAGGGCCGAAGGGCCTGTTCCTGTGCTGTAATTTTCTTTGTTCTTTGTTCCACACAGACTGTCACCTGAGGGTGCAATTGAATGTGGGCCCCTGACACTATGAGGCAGCAGTGCTAACCACTGAGGCATTGTCCCACCCACTTTGTCATCAAAAAAAATCAAAACTTGTTTTCTCCAGTCAGCTTCAGTCACATGACCAATATGCATGTTATATGACCAGAATAATCCAAAGACATCACTAGACAATAGGAAGAAAATTGTGACCTTTCACACTTAATTTGAGGATAACTAGTCTCATTAGATATCTAGTTGCAAAATTAGACAATACAGGGTTTGTGGGTTCTTTTAATTCTGTTTTCAGAGTAACCACAGGTAAATGTGACCTCCACAGGCGTATGCTGTTAAGTTAATCCATTCAAAGGGGAAGCCCAAACCTAATATCACAATTCAGAACTTGTCAGCATCTTAAGATAGTTTGTGTTGACGTTGCAATGTTCAGCTGACTCTTGGCAGCTGTCTTAGTCACCTTGTAAGTATCCATGTAAAAATATAAGTGACAATTCCAGAAAATTCCATAGGAACTCAGTCCATGTTTGAAATTATGAATAAGACATGCCTTCACTGGGCATTATGCCATACTGACGTACACTCACAGTACTGTTAAGAAAGAAGGTCCAGGAGTTTGACCCAGCAACAGTGAAGAAAGGGCAATATAATGCCAAGTCAGGATAGAATGTGTTTTGGAGGGCAAGTTGCAGGTGATGATGTCGCCATGTATCTGCTGCCCTTGTCCTTCTATAACTTTAAGTGGTAGAATATCTTCAGATTTTGGAAGATGTCATTGACAGAGGCTTGGTAAGTAACTACAGTGCATCTTGCAGATAGTACTCAACATGCGAAACAAACTTTCTTGAAATTGGTTAGAAGTGGTCAGGGCTTGTGCTGGATAAGCTCTGACTTTTCTTCAGTCCCTAGAGCAGCCTACAGTTAAGGTAAGCTTTAAAAAAAAACTACTACAGTCTTCTTCCGCAGACTCCAGCCTTCCCCTTAAGTAATCTGGACTTTACAAAGGAAGCAATAATCAGTTTTGTCACATTACTGAGGGGCACGTTTTGGGACATTGTGTTTCTCTCCTGCTCTATTACTCACTATTAGCCAGTTCAAGTAACACACTTTCTTCTGAAAGAACTGCACACTTACATGTTCATAAAATTATAAAATTCACTTCATAGACAATGACAGAGACAATAACTCTTTGTACATTTTTCTAACAAGCATAATAACTTGATGGAATTCCTGGGCCACCCAAAAGTTTCAAACATTTGCTCCAGTATTATTCAGAGAAAGTCTGGCATTTACATTAATAAGGATTTAGGAAAAGGCTGTTATTTTCTCAAATTGTACTGCATAACACAAATATATAGATCCTTAACCCTTTCTTAAGCAATTGCTTCCTCAAGAACATTTAGTACAACCTTGACTTTGGAATGAACTGTAGAGTTACCGCAGAATACCAAGTCAATGTTTCACTTCAAACTACTCACAGCAGGATTTTTTCATAAATTTACAACTACTGACTGTGAAAATTATTCCCCCATGTTCACCCTGGCAGTTCTTACACAGATTATTTTACTGTCAGTACACTTAATAGTTTCCATCTTGCAGTACTAAGATTACAATATTCATCATCGACTGGACACTGTGCAAAATGAATATCTTTTCTTTTAGTATCCTTGTAATTCAAATATCTTTATGTTCTAAAAAGAGAATATATAAAAGAACATTGTTCTTTAATATATTTCGTCTCTTGTTGAAAATGAATCAAGTCTGCCCTAAGTGTCAGCCCAGGAATTGGAGGATCGATTAATATCTGTATAGGTATAGGTTCCGGCAAGAAGCAAGTAAATAATTGAACACAATCTCATAATCAACATCCATGTGTGAATAACACAGCTGCACATTGAGACATTAATAGGTCTGTTCAACAATTTTGTTAAAATTGTGCTTCTAATTTTTATTTAAAAATTTATGATATCCTAACTGGAGCTTCCATAATTATAGAAAGTCAGATAGCTCTGTAGGAAATTTTTAATATTAATATGCATAATTTCAACTTTTTACATGATAGTTACGTGAATTAGACAAGATTTATTATCAGGAACCACCACAGTACAGTAGCTTCACATATGGAATGGCTTTGCTTTTAGATTCCTCTTATTGTACAGCGAAACTACTCAGTAGAACTGCAAGTCATTAGTAAACCAGTCCTGAGTGTACAAAACAGTTTTTACATCTACAGTCTCTGCTCAAAGAATGCCTTCATTTAAAGGTTATAGGGTTAGTGGAAATACTGCAGTCAACTTTTCCCCTCTCATCCTGACTTCGATCTGCAATGTTTGACAAAGTTACATTAACTATTATTGTACCATCAGAATTAGCTGTTAAACATAATCATGTTAAAACATAGAGTCTGGTTGCCAGATGACAGTCTGTACTACCAGTTCGCTACCTAGATTGTGATTAGTAAAGGATTTAAGGTGATTGATAGAACAATCAGAAATGACACGAAGAAAAGCTTTTATACACAACAAATGATTAGGATTTGCAATGCACTGCTTGATAGAAGTGGATGCAAATTGAATTGTACCCTTCAAAGGAGAGGATTAATACTTGAAAGAGGAAAAAAATGGCATGAGTATGGAGAAAGACTGCAGACGTGGCACTAATTGCATTAAGAGCTAGACTGTACTGGGTGGACCAAATTATCCTTTTCTATGCTATACTACGTACTGTTCTGTGCTATGATTCTAGAATCTGCAGAATCCCATATCTACCTTGCATTGACAAAATTTACTTTTGATTGGTCACTTACAATTAGTTAAGAATTATAGTCACTTTACTTTGATGTTACTTAACGAGGAATATTATAAATATATACAGCAAGTATCAAAACTGGCAGTCTTAAGCATTCATCTTTAAACTATTTATGTTGTTGGCTGGGTTGTGGCCTGCTTTCTAAGATTTTTAATTTGCTCTGTGCATTAGAGCTGGCATAATGCTAATTGGGCATTATAGGATAATAATTTTATGATTTGGCACAAAATATTCCCCATATTCCTACACAGCATAGGCTGTGAAGCTGATTAACACACTGATCCAAAGGAATTCATACATTGACTTTATTGTTCTCATTTAAAGTTGCCATGAAAACTGTGTTTGGCTAAAGGGAATTGATAGGAAAGGAGATGTTTCTCAATGGAGAAGCCTTACAGTGATCTATTCAGCATTTGTGACGCATCACGTTTGTTGAGTTTTATTTAGAAGTTATAAGTGGAAATGAGACATTCAGCCAAACAGCTGTTGGCGCGATACTTGTGCTTAACTTCTTCAAAAGCAGTTATCTTAATCGATGTGTCTGTACTGTTTCCAGAAATGTGGTGGTGCCAAACTTTGAGGTGCCAAAGCAGTTTAAAACTTTAAACTACAATGAAGTTAAACTTCCCCTAGGATGGTTGGAGATGCTGGAGCAGTGTAACAGAGCACTCAGCAGCATTATAACTCAGACTGTTTCCATATTCTCTTCATTCCCTTTTCAAAGGTTCACAAATCCAACCTATCCTTAAATTTTGGCTTGATCTTTATTTTAGTCATCGACTGTAGCAATATGTTCCACAGCCTCACAATTTTCTGTGCCACAAAAGCTACTCCTGTTCTCAGTCCTCAATCTCATACATTTAATTTAATCTCTAAGCCTCACTGATGTGGATCTCCTGACCACTGAAAATAGTCAGCTTCTATCATTTGAAAAGAAGGAGGAATAACAACAGGAAACTACAATGTTCCAGGAGATTCCAGTTCATTGGAGAGGGACTTACAGAACTTACAACCACTGGTGCTGTATGATGCTTCCAATTGTTTATCAAATAAGTGACTCCTGAAACCAGTGACACAGCAATATTCCAATGCCACACTCAGTAAACAGAACCGTGTTTCAATCTCTATACTACTGATTCCTTCCATACATCAATAGGTCGGCTAACATGCAGCTTAGCAAAGCATCACTAAGTCTACTTTGAGTCTGGGAAATGCTTATCCTCCAGACATAAAACAGGAATGGGGGGATAAGGTATGGAGTAGTATTTATACTGTGCACAGGCAAAAGATTGGTACCCCATGGTAATAAGGCAGCACAATGTCACAATGCCTCTCATCTTATTTTCCTGGTTCCAAGTGTGGGAGTGCCAGACAATGCTCTGATTTGGACCACCCAACCCAGTTAGATCAGGTACTCTGAAAAGGGTACAGGTGAAGAATTTTTAGAGCTAACCATTTTGGAAATGTGTTCTTTCCACAGGGCAGCAGCATGGAAACAGGAGATATAAGCCTTCTGTCTGCCATCTTGCATTTTCTCTCCTGCAGTTTGGCGCATGTCCCTCCCAGAGGGGGAGTTCTCCTTATCAGCCACCTCAGATCTATTATACTCACCTGGAACAAGAAACATAGGCATCCAGAAGAGGTGAAAATAAGTCATGCACACTTGTGCCATGTGTCTATGCTCAGAACAACACTGTAGCATTTGCTGTGGCAGACATTTACTTTCTTTGAATAGAGGGAACTATTAACTGCACTCATCACCTTTTTCTTAGTTGCAAATCTTGATTAAGCAATAAAGTCATGGATCAAAAGTCCAATAACTGTTCAATGGTAGAACAGAATGCAATTTAATTTCTGGCAGAATCCTAATTGCAAGCTGGTTTTGGGGTACATGACAGAGCAAATATGGCCATGTAACTTGAGAGTCTGATCTCAATCTGATTCCCAATTGTAGTGAAACCAAGTCATGTGAGTCTAAATGGACCACTGCACATTGTTCTTTAATGGAAGGAGAAAGCAAATGATGCTGTTTACACTCTGCAAACAGCAAGAAATTGCCGCAGGGGAAGCACAGCTTTGTACATGCAGGAAGAGTGATAATCACAGCCCACAGTATAATTCTGGGGCCTCAGCCAGAAATTACTTCACTGCAAATGTAGGCCAGAGAATCATGGCTACCATGTTATAGCCTTTTCTTTGACCCATATTTCCTCCAGCAGTCACTTCTAGATGGAAAGCGTGGGATCACAGAACTAACTTGTGTAACTTCAGTTTTGTCGGCTGCACTTCACACCCGGCAGCTACCAATCTTAGACCAGTGGCATAGCACAGCAGCAATGTGAGCCAAGAGGAGATATTCATAACCAGTTAACAAGTTAAATCAGCACCTGGAGCTGTTCCAGCTAGCAGAAAGCTGAAAAACATTTAGTTTATCATGCTGACTGTTAATTGGAGTGACTAAAGCTGCCAAGTTCAGTTTCTAACCTTCTGAACTAGAAATACTTTGTAACTCTCAAAGTAGTCACTTGTTTCCTGGCATGGATGGACAAAATTTAATTCACCAAAACTCCTTGATGCTGAAACTTTTCAGAAATTATGGTGTGGAATGTAATGTTTATAATTTATCAGACTTTCTGCTATTTGTAAGCAGTGTTGGAAGCCTGAAAAACATGAATAACATGTATTACTTCAATACTTACCTCTATAACTTCCTGTTATTATTTTCATTCATCATTTCCCGGAGTTTTACATTGCTTCAAAAACCTACTTACTGGTGCTCAAGTTCAGTTCAGGAAGGGCCGCCCAGTTTCTGAACTCTTTACAGCCTTGGTCCAAACATGGACAAAAATGCTGAACCTGAGCAGTGAAGTGAGAGTGATTACCCCTGACCGCAAGATGGCATTTGATTCAGTGTGACATCAAAGAACCCTCACAAAACTAAAATCAAAGGGAACAGGGGCAATCTCTCCGCCAGTTTGATTCATACCTATCACAAAGTAAGATGGTTTTGGAGGTTAATTATCTTAGTTTCAGGACATCGCTACAGGAGTTCCTCAGGGTAGTGTTCCAGGTCCAACCACTTTCATCAATAATCTTCTTTCCATTATAAACAGAGAACACAAGGTGTCAGCTCATGATTGCACAATGCTCAGCACCGTACCTGATTCCTCAAATACTGAAGCAGTCCACATCCAAATGTAGCAAGGCCTGGACAAAATCCAGCTGGGGTTGATAAGTGATAAGAAACATTCACACCACACACACACACTAAGCAATGGCCATCTCCAACAAGGATTGCCACTGTCTCCCCTTACTATCCATCAGCATTACCATCATGGAATCCCCCAGTATCAACATTCTGAACATTACTATTGACCAGAAATGGAACTGGACTGGCCAAATAAATAATGTATCTATAAAAGTAGGTCAGAGACTAGGAATTCTGTGATGGTCAATTCACATCCTGATTCCTCAAAGTCTGTTTGCCGTCTACAAGGTACAAGTCAGGTGTGTGATTGAATACTCTCCATTTGCGTGGATGAGTGGATGGACCAGTACACAGAAGCTTGATACCAACCAGGAACAAGGCACGCCACTTGATAGATACCTCACCCACTGCCATCTGATAAGTCCGTACTAGCAGACTGTGAAGGCAGCATTCAGATTCCTCTTGTACACTTTTTAACAGCTGCCATTTCAGAATAGTGTCTTCATTAGCTTCCACCAACCGTGCTCAAGCTCTGCTCATTTCTTTTTCTCCTCAGCTTCAGTTCTCCACTTCTTTAGATAATTATACCACTTCTTCCCATAGATGGCATCAACCAGCAATGCTAAGTAGCCAGCCACCTCCATGAAAGGCAAGGCCTGCACTAGAATAGCATAATGACCATCAGTGAGTCCTTCTCACCAGGAGACAACTCCTTTTTGTTATATCCAGAAGGGCTCTCATACATGACTGAACATTTTCTTTCCATCATCAAAACTCCTGAGGTACTTTCCCTCTATTAACCACCACAGTAAATCACTCATGTTTTCCATTTGATTAAAGTAAGTGTAAAGCCCATTAAAGGCAATGCAAACCATCAAAGGTGAGGGAAAGATTGGGGTGGCGGAGAACATATCTTTTATCCCCCATCACCAAATCACCAGGGTACTTTTTCCATCTATTAACCAGCAGCAATAAATCTCCCAAGCTTCCAATTGGATAATTTACATATAAAGCCTGTTAAGGGCATTACAAACCATCAAAGGTGAGGGAGAGGGAGTGGGGGCAGGGGACAGTTCTTAAATTCAAAGTCTAATGAGCATCGCCTGTTCTCAAATGACTCTGGAGCTCGTTGATCCTTAAAGGTACCTGCATTTTGAATATTGACATTCTGGTGGCGACTAATATATGCAGTGAAGAATATAAAGAATTAACTGCAAAGCCTGCACAATCCTTTATCTTAGCAATGTGTCACTCTGTCTGCACTCTGGATGTATTCTCACTGGCTTCCTGTGACAGTCTGTTTCTCCACTGGAAGGCACTCAGTCACTGTCCTCCCTGCCAGTTCTGCAGCCTGCTCTTTTAAGGTTACCTCAAGCAGCCTGGGCTATCTCCCTCCACTTCTGTATGATTTTCTCCTGAAGACAGAAAAGAGAAGGATTGAACATAGTCACAATAGCTGCATGAATGATTTACGAACCTACACAACAATGCCCGATCCTGAGCCCTCCCCAATAAGTGATTAACTGTTACATTCTTGTGCACCTGTTAGAAATTTACGCCATCCAGTGCACATATATGAAGTAGTGCTGAAGTGATTGTCATTTTTGACATAGACTGGCACAAATAGACTGAGCGATGTCCTGTTAGTGTCAACTTGCCAGGAGTAGAGCACTTATCCTTGCAGTAGTATGTGTACCAGATCCAGGTTCTTGTATTGGTCCACCCACACTGAGACTTAGGTCTAAGTCACCTTGGTCTAACGGAAGAGCCCCCTGCTGCCATCCATGGGGAAGAGGACATTCTTTCTTTCCTCAATGGTCTGCACAAGAACTGCAAGCAAGGTATCAATGAACTATGGGCCAAGTTTCTGCCTGACATTCTGCCTGAGGTATTTCCAGGGAGGTGAGGACAACTGTAACAGCTTGACTGATCCTACTGTTCTGCAGTAATTGAATACCTGACTGGGCGCCTTTAAATATGGCATCTAGATCTTCATGCCTGGAAGGCCCTGGTGAAACAAAACATTTTCTGTCTGTCTGTGCCACATCTCACATACATATGTAATGAGTTGAAAATCATTTGGTTGCATGAGAACATTAGATCCGGTTCCAAGCAAAAGGCAACCACTGACATGTCCAGTGTCACACTTATGTTGTAGATTGGAAGAATCATCCTGTCGTTCATGTTTACATCTCTTCTTAGACCATTTTTCATTTCTTTACTTGTCCCATGACGATCTCTTTTTGCCTTGGACATCACCACTTTTGCCATTTTATCTCTCTTGCTGTTGTAAGTGCCATTTTCATCCCTATCAAAGCATTCACTCTTAACTTACATGTAAGGTCTTATCATAATTTTTTGCTTTGGAAATTATTTCTTCACCAATTGTTACAATCATACCAGAAAGACGCCACATCTCAGGTTTAGTAACTTGTCACTTTATGAAGCATCACATCCTATCATTTTGCTCCTCTACTTGGTTCAACAAGATGTATTAAAGGCACTAAACCTAGCCTATTAACCTAGCCTAAGGACAACAATTTTTGCAAAAAGATGCTCACACTGCAAAAAGGATCAATCTGATTTGTAGGTAAAGTATAAGTAGATCATATGCACAATAGCTGTTGTCCAAAGACTTCCCAGAACACCAGGGTTTCTTCCCGGGTGCTCACTGTTTGCAGCGTTTGCTTCTAAGTGGTCACAGAAATCTCACACATACCAGCCACTAATCTCTCCGAACTGACCCCTATTGAAATTAGAAATTGCATTCGCATCAGGAGATCATTTACTGCTGTGGATTTCAAACAAAGAATTGAAATGTTTTTGTTCAGTGACACAACAGATAAGCTTTGAGTCCTTGGGGTAGCATAACGAAAATTTTATATATTAAGCATGCTCAGCTAAGGGAAAACTAATTTGAGGCTTAGATACCAGCAGTCAGATTTAAAGGGCGAGAGGCATGTTATTATTTTCATTTTGTTAGTGGACGACAAGAGTCTTCCTTTATGTGATATGATGGAACATCTGACAAATTTGTTGTGCAAAGATTTGCTTTTGAGTTGGAAAATCTCTGTACAAGTTTATTTTTTTTCTCAAAATAATATCCGACTTGATTAGCATGTTGAAGGAACAGAGCAAAAACATGTAATCAATTTTTAAATTCTAGGTGGTCTTCTGAATGTTGTTGTGGGCCAAAGTAATTTATCACCCAGTATCCCACTGTCTCATGCTCTGAAAAGTTTAACTTCAAGCTTGAATATAGGATATATGCACTGTGGACAACTTCCTGTTATTAATCTGTTAAAAGAAAACTTCAATTTAAGTCATGTGAAATAATCGTGGTTTCTTGTCATTCATCACTGTTCAGCTCAATTACCTCCTTAATTATAGTGTTGACTGTGGCTCAGTGGTGTACCCCTGGCTCTCAAGCCAAAAGGTTGTGGGTTCAAGTCCTGCTCCAGACTCTTAAGCACATAATCCAGGTTGGCACTAAACTCCTACACTGTTGGAGGTGCTGTCTTTCAGATGGGACTTAATTCAAGCACTTGCAGGTAAACATAAAGGATCCTAGAGTACTCAACAAAGAAGAGTGAGGGACCTTTACTGGTCAGCGTTTATCCCTAAAACAGATGATCCAATCATTTATTTAACTGCCTTTTTTAGGAGTTTATTTTGCATGAAGTGGCTGCCACATGTCCTACATTACAAGTGTGGCTGTAAAATGTTTCAGAATGTTTTGAAGTGGTGAAAGTACTAAACAAATGCAAGCTTTTTATTTCCACTACAAGAAGTTCTTATGACATTCTTTAAAGAAAAATCTTTGCACGATAACGCAGAGAAATATATAAAATCAAGATTTAAGCCATCAAAAATCTCTGGATTCACAAGTTCTCCATAACCTGCTAAAACTTATGTATTGTATTGTCTTATAACAATGTTTTCTGAATCTATATTACTTAAAGAGCTACTTAAATGAAATAAGTGGTAATAGATTTCAGCACTCTAAAGTTGTAATCTGTAGACAACTTGTCCTAAAATACCTAATCTTTAAGACAATGTAAGATTTTAGTGGTCCAGATTTTGCAATTAGTGATGAACATTGACCTCAGAGAAAGGTGCCCTTAAAAGCCTTAGGAAATCTGTGGCATAGACTTGCCCTTTGCCCAAGATAGCACCACGTCAAAGGACATCTCCAGGCATGTTTAGCTGTGAACAAAGCAAGCACGGCCTGCAGCTGACCCCACTGACTGGTTTGACATCATTAACACCACCAAATCTATTACATATAACTGTTTCATTGGTTAGTAATGTTCTACATTTTGGTCCCTTAAAATAAGAAGTAAAATTTCATCGAAATATAAAGAAAAATATGTACTAGAACATCAAGTTTAAAAAATGTAGCATAAATAAAATTAAGGAATCACATGCTTTATGTTAAGCCTGAATTTCCTCATTCTTCTTGAGTTGTTTCAGCGGCGGGAGTCTGGGAGGAAGCACGAGGGCAGCCTGGGAAGGTAAGCTTTTCGATTATAAAAGTCTTACCTCGCGTGGCTCCATTTTTGGAGTGAGTAAGTGAGGTAATATATTTGGGCGGTTGCTCTACCTGAAACACTACCTAGGTAGTGTCTCCCACCCATCCTCCTCCTCTAAACAAAAAAAAAGGTTCTGAGCGCTGATTTGGTAAGGCTACTAGTTTTTTTTTAATAGTCTGTTTGGGAATTCAGAACAGTGGGAATGGATGTTAGGGCAGTTGCATGCTCCTCCTGTAGAATGTGGGAGGTAAGGGTCACCACTAGTGTCCCCACTGACTTCATCTGTGGGAAGTGCACCCAACTCCAGCTCCTCGGAAACCGGGTTAGGGAACTGGAGCTGGAGCTGGATGAACTTCGGATCATTCGGGATGCTGAGGGGGTAATTGAGAGGAGTTACAGGGAGGTAGTCACACCTCAGGTACAGGAAAAAAATAGATGGGTTACAGTCAGGGGACAGAAAGGGAACAGGCAGACAGTGCAGGGATCCCCTGTGGCCGTTCTCCTCAAAAACAAGTATACCGTTTTGGATACTGTTGTGGGGGGGCACTTACCAGGGGTAAGCCATGGGGTACAGGTCTTTCGCACAGAGTCTGTCCCTGTTGCTCAGAAGGGAAGGGGGGAGAGGAGGAGAGCATTAGTCATTGGGGACTCCATAGTTAGGGGGACAGATAGGAGATTCTGTGGGAACGAGAGAGACTCGCGGTTGGTGTGTTGCCTCCCAGGTGCCAGGGTCCGTGAGGTCTCGGATCGTGTTTTCGGGATCCTTAAGGGGGAGGGGGAGCAGCCCCAAGTCGTGGTCCACATAGGCACCAACGACATAGGTAGGAAAAGGGATGGGGACGTAAGGCAGAAATTCAAGGAGCTAGGGTGGAAGCTTAGAGCGAGAACAAACAGAGTTGTTATCTCTGGTTTGTTACCCGTGCCACGTGCTAGCGAGGCGAGGAATAGGGAGAGAGAGCAGTTGAACACGTGGCTACAGGGATGGTGCAGGAGGGAGGGATTCAGATACCTGGATAATTGGGGCTCATTCTGGGGTAGGTGGGACCTCTATAAATGGGATGGTCTACACCTGAACCAGAGGGGTACCAATATCCTGGGGGGGAAATTTGCTAATGCTCTTCGGGAGGGTTTAAACTAATTCAGCAGGGGGATGGGAACCTGAATTGTAGCTCCAGTGTACAGGAGGTTGAGAGTAGTGAGGTCATGAATAATGTTTCAAGGTCGCAGGAGTGTACCGGCAGGCAGGAAGGTGGTTTGAAGTGTGTCTACTTCAATGCCAGGAGCATCCGGAATAAGGTGGGTGAACTTGCAGCACGGGTTGGTACCTGGGACTTCGATGTTGTGGCCATTTCGGAGACATGAATAGAGCAGGGACAGGAATGATTGTTGCAGGTTTCGGGGTTTAGATGTTTCAGTAAGGTCAGGGAAGGTGGTAAAAGAGGGGGAGGTGTGGCATTGTTAGTCAAGGACAGTATTACGGTGGCAGAAAGGACGTTTGATGAGGACTCGTCTACTGAGGTAGTATGGGCTGAGGTTAGAAACAGGAAAGGAAAGGTCACCCTGTTGGGAGTTTTCTATAGGCCTCCGAAAAGTTCCAGAGATGTAGAGGAAAAGATTGCAAAGATGATTCTGGATAGGAGCGAAAGTAACAGGGTAGTTGTTATGGGGGACTTTAACTTTCCAAATATTGACTGGAAACGCTATAGTTCGAGTACTTTTGATGGGTCAGTTTTTGTCCAATGTGTGCAGGAGGGTTTCCTGACACAGTATGTAGATAGGCCAACAAGAGGCGAGGCCACATTGGATTTGGTACTGGGTAATGAACCAGGCCAGGTGTTAGATTTGGAGGTAGGTGAGCACTTTGGTGATAGTGACCACAATTCGATTATGTTTACTTTAGCGATGGAAAGGGATCGGTATATACCGCAGGGCAAGAGTTATAGCTGGGGGAAAGGCAATTATGAGGCGATTAGGCAAGATTTAGGATGCATAGGATGGAAGAAGGAAACTGCAGGGGCTGGGCACAATTGAAATGTGGAGCTTGTTCAAGGAACAGCTACTGCGTGTCCTTGAGAAGTATTACCTGTCAGGCAGGGAAGAAGTGGTCAAGCGAGGGAACCGTGGTTTACTAAAGAAGTTGAATCTCTTGTCAAGAGGAAGAAAGAGGCTTATGTAGAGACGAGGCGTGAAGGCTCAGTTAGGGCGCTTGAGAGTTACAAGTTAGCCTGGAACGACCTAAAGAGAGAGCTAAGAAGAGCCAGGAGGGGACATGAGAAGTCTTTAGCAGGTAGGATCAAGGAAAACCCTAAAGCTTTCTATAGGTATGTCAGGAATAAAAGAATGACTAGAGTAATATTAGGGCCAGTCAAGGACAGTAGTGGGAAGTTGTGCGTGGAATCCGAAGAGATAGGAGAGGCGCTAAATGAATATTTTTCGTCAGTATTCACACAGGAAAAAGACAATGTTGTCGAGGAGAATACTGAGATACAGGCTATTAGACTAGATGGGATTAAGGTTCATAAGGAGGAGGTGTTAGCAATTCTGGAAGGTGTGAAAATAGATAAGTCCCCTGGGCCAGATCCTAGGATTCTCTGGGAAGCTAGAGAGGAGATTGCAGAGTCTTTGGCTTTGATCTTTATGTCGTCATTGTCTCGAGGAGTAGTGCCAGAAGACTGGAGACTAGCGAATGTTGTCCCTTGTTCAAGAAGGGGAGTAGAGACAACCCTGGTAATGATAGACCAGTAAGCCTTACTTCGGTTGTGGGTAAAGTGTTGGAAAGGATTATGAGAGATAGGATTTATAATCATCTAGAAGGGAATAATTTGATTAGGGATAGTCAACACGGTTTTGTGAAGGGTAGGTCGTGCCTCACAAACCTTATTGAGTTTTTTGAGAAGGTGACCAAACAGGTGGATGAGGGTAAAGCGGTTATGTGGTATATATGGATTTCAGTAAAGCGTTTGATAAGGTTACACATGGTAGGCTATTGCAGAAAATACGGAGGCATGGGATTCAGGGTGATTTAGCAGTTTGGATCAGAAATTGGCTAGCTGTAAGAAGACAGAGGGTGGTGGTTGATGGGAAATGTTCATCCTGGAGTTCAGTTACTAGTGGTGTACCTCAAGGATCTGTTTTGGGGCCACTGCTGTTTGTCATTTTTATAAATGACCTGGATGAGGGCGTAGAAGGATGGGTTAGTAAATTTGCGGATGACACCAAAGTCGGTGGAGTTGTGGATAGTGCAGAAGGATGCTGCAGGTTACAGAGGGACATAGATAAGCTGCAGAGCTGGGCTGAGAGGTGGCAAATGGAGTTTAATGCGGAAAAGTGTGAGGTGATTCACTTTGGAAGGAGTAACAGGAATACAGAGTACTGGGCTAATGGTAAGATTCTTGGTAGTGTGGATGAGCAGAGAGATCTCGGTGTCCATGTGCATAGATCACTGAAAGTTGCCACCCAGGTTGATAGCGTTGTTAAGAAGGCGTACGGTGTGTTAGGTTTTATTGGTAGAGGGATTGTGTTTCGGAGCCATGAGGTCATGTTGCAGCTGTACAAAACTTTGGTGCGGCCGCACTTGGAGTATTGCATACAGTTCTGGTCACCGCATTATAGGAAGGATGTGGAAGCATTGGAAAGGGTGCAGAGGAGATTTACCAGGATGTTGCCTGGTATGGAGGGAAGGTCTAATGAGGAAAGGCTGAGGGACTTGAGGCTGTTTTCATTAGAGAGAAGAAGGTTAAGAGGTGACTTAATAGAGACATACAAGATGATCAGAGGATTAGATAGGGTGGACAGGGGGAGCCTTTTTCCTCGGATGGTGACGGCTAGCACGAGGGGACATAGCTTTAAATTGAGGGGTGATAGATATAGGACAGATGTCAGAGGTAGGTTCTTTACTCAGAGAGTAGTAAGGGCGTGGAATGCCCTGCCTGCAAAAGTAGTAGACTCGCCAACTTTAAGGGCATTTAAATGGTCATTGGATAAACATATGGATGATAATGGAATAGTTTAGGTTAGATGGGCTTCAGATTGGTTTCACAGGTCGGTGCAACGTCCAGGGCCGAAGGGCCTGTACTGCACTGTAATGTTCTATGTTCTATGTTCTTGACAAATATCAATCCGTGTCCCAATCCTCAGCTCAGTTCGTTATAATGGCTCCACCCTTAGGCTAACTGGGGGCCATACACACAAATTTCCTCCACACTGGCTCAAAGTGACTGTAAATGTAAGCTCTGAATCTTTGCTGTGGCAGGATATGACATCAATTTTCTTGTGCATTTTGCCACATTTCAACATTTGTTTTATCCACACTGAGTTCTCCATTCGATTTATTGTTTCTTTGAATATACTCACATGGCACAACTACAAGTCCCATCAAAACCATGAAAGATTCCTTGATTACATCTTCTTAAACACACTAATAGCTATTGAATATGACTGATAAATGGATGGTTTGAAACTTTAATTTTCATTCTTGTGAAAAGAATACATGTTGTGAATTTGGCTCTATTTTCAGGTTCTGATTGATATCCACTGGTTTACACACATCTTTTACATTCAACTATATGTTAATGAGATTGTCAGGAGATTTGAGTGTAAATAGACATGGACAATGTGGATACACAATAGACGGAATTTGCATCCAAGGTGTTTTGGAACTTTACCAAAAACGTAAATAGTTGCAAATTTACATTTACTAAGTGTCATAATAATAGTACAAATTTGCAATAAATATGACTTTGCCACAAACATTTTTAGCTCATTAATGACAGCAAGGCTGTCATTACTCATTGTTATCACTGGGTAATTCTGAAAGCAAATTCAGGTATGTAGCACCCCAGGTTTCAGCATCACAAACAAGCAGAGGCCCTTCTAAGTGGGATGCCAGCAATTCCAACTACCTCTGGCACAGCCTTCATAGTGCCACATACAGGGTAGTGAGCTACCCATGCATGCAGCCAAAGCTTCACAATAGTTAAATATTAAGAACATAAGAAATGCGGGCAGGAATAGCTCATCCAGTCCCAGAAGCCTACTTCTCCATTCAATAATAACTCCAGACGTAGACTCACCGAAGCCCTGTACAGCCATAACAAGGCTTCACTGCTTTTAGCTACCCTTGTAATAAAGGCCAACAGTTCATTTACTTTCCTGATTACTTGCTGGACCTAGATACTAGCATTTTGAAATTCTGTAGGAAGATGCACATATACCCCTGCTCTGCAGCATTCTGTAGTTTCTTTCTATTTAACAGTCATTCCAAGTGATTCAAATGTACGATCTATAAACTGGAATTATGCATGTACACTCAACATAGTCACTTGTTGCTCAACAAAGGACATTCATACTGCAAGAAGAACCTATGTGTTAAAAGTTTTATTCAACATAAAATTCAACATGCAGGTATGGAACATTTGATTAGCTGATGCAACAGAAAAATTTCTGCACAATGGTGGAATGCTTTTGGAGGCGTTGTTGGATTTGTTGCTTTATTTTCCATAGGGAGGGAAAAGGATTTTGTGTCCTCTCCACACAAAGGTTGCAACAAGTATGGTGACTGCATGTGTAGTATCTCTGCAGCGCAGTAGAGGCAGGGGCAGAGGCTGCAAACAAAAGACGTTCTGAGCGATGCACTCTGTTAAGTTGGAGCTGATCCTCCATGCTCCTTGATGGTGACAGGAGGCTCGTGAGTGAGCCAGCTGCAAACCCAGCATCTTGGTGTGTATGCCCATCAGTGCTCACCTCTGTATTACCCAACAAAACTCTCATCTGAGTCCCTTATTAGCACAGAAACAATCCTTTCTCCCGAGCCTTAATGCAACACATTTATGCCCAGTGACCTAACATATGCAGACGTCAATTCAATACAATCCTCTAAGGTATATGTTGTTCCTATATCAGAGCTAGTGATTGCAAGTATCAGGTCAACTAATGGACACTGTTCATTAGTGGTGTGGTGATGCTCTCTCTATTTTCCTGCTGGAGCTGTAATATCTAAAAGCTGAAAACCAGAAGAGAGAACGTTAAGTGAAGGAAGAAATCTGGAGTGGAAAACAACATCCATGGCCTGCAGCTTGCATATTATGCTATAGCAAGATAGGGATAAGCTGGGAATTGAGAATGGCATCAGATAGGAAGACACCATCATTTTTAATGCTCTCTGTTGTGTCAGACACCAATGGCCGTGTTACAGATGGCCCCTTGTGCAGATGTAACCATCCTTTATGCCCCATGGGTTCTGCTTTGCTCCAAGTGGTTGTGGGACATTTTGTTATGCAAAAGAGAGGGCAGAACGTTGTTGATTTATTTTATACTACAGTAGATGTTACACATTCCTCAGATGAATTATTGGTCTGAAATCTGGATGTTAAGCTGCCAGCTTTGAAATGTGGTGAGGATGTTAGCCAGGAACTGTTGATGGAATGTATTATTGAGCAGTGTGTGACATTGTTGGTAAAATAGTTGTGATGGTTTCAGATCAGACGCTCACTGACCTTGATCATTTGTGTGTGGTCATTAAGCATTTTGTGGCATTATTACCAGGATTTATTTTTTCTGGCTGCACTCTTCACAAGAATCCCCAAGGCCTCTCATTTCTTCCACAAGGTGATCCTTGAGTGCTTCCTCCTTTCCACTGAAATGTGACTTCCATTCACCTGTCCGCCTCCATGACTAAAACCTCCAGCTCTACATCTGTGAACGTATGAATCCTCACTTTTCCATGGTGTTCCCTTTGTCCATTTCCGGCATGGAGCTAGTGAACTTCCACTTAGTGGATCATTTAAAAAGGACAGAATGCCTGTAACAGCTGACTGCCCTGCTGGCTGCATCAGTTGAAATGAGTGTATATTGCTTAACTATGAGCTCTTATGGATCAGTTGTAGTCTCCATACCTTTGGACTAGAAGGTGCAGGTTCAGATCCCACCTGCTCCAAAGGTGTGTCATAATATATCTGAACAGGTCAATTAAAAATATCTACACTGCCCGGCTTCCTGTTGAACACTAAAGCAAAAAATTTACCAAGACAATCTCTTAGCACTTGGCATGCATGCATATGCAGCTAAATACAGAAACTCAGAAGTTACTGTTAGTCCTCTGCAGAATGTGCCATCACAGTGTTCACCAAGGAACTACTGCAGAAATCATAGTCAAGCCATGAACAATACTAATTACCCACTAGATTAAAAAAGCAATTAAGAATAGATACATTTTTAATTAAGTTATAAGTATTGCTGAAACATCCCTCTGGCCTTGAAAAAAAAATTTAATGATGTGGAGCCTCACTCTCTCAGAGGAAAGTTAATTGTCGCTGATTTTTAACTCATAACACTGAATTCATTTTTCTATTTTATGTTTTTCTTTTTAACTTTTTCCTCGAATCCCATGCGAATGTCTGAATCACTACTTCATTTTCTGTACAATCATTTAAGTATAATTTATATTTCCTGTTCATTACTTCCAGCTTTGCCATCAGTAAGGATTCTTCAAACTGACTTATTGATAAGTTTCCCCACCACTTGCCTTGCTGAGAAAACATAGATTCTCCCTTAGTTGGTGCCAACTTCAAACTGACACTGGGAAGAAAGTTTCTGCGCTCCAGAGCTTGTTAAAACTTTGGGGGCACCTTTTATTGAGGGGAATGGTGAGTACTTAGACTTATTTCGACAGATTTCATGAAGTTCTCAATTATCAATCAAAAATGTGAATTGAAAGTCCTTTGCATATCTTATTACCTCAAATGCCATAACGAGAGAAATAATTTTAAAATCTTACAATATACTTTTATAAAATTGCGAGTTCCCAGCAGCTGCTTCTGAATAAACAATAAGCTATTCCCTTGTGAAAACAGAAATGAACCACTATTCAACCCACCATAATAAAGTCTGGCATTTCAATTAAAATACACACAAGGTCACAGTTGAGAGCGGAAGCTGCCGTTTGCAACCCTATCCATACAATATCTGCCATTTACTGATCTTAAACTTCATCCTGCAATAAAATCTCATTCAATAATGTACCTGATTTTAATCATCAAGAGGTTACTTTCCATTTTAAAACACTTCTGAGACATTGTTTTCCCAATCCTTCTAATGATGAAATCTGAATGTAACTGGTTCCACTACCACTGTATATATACCACACTATAACTAGTATGTGTTATTTCTTGAGTGACAAAAGAATTACATTGTGTCTCATATTTCAAACAGAGACAAATCAAACGTTTAGTTTAACTTAAATATATTTTTGAGATCTTTAATTTATTGTAATATCCCTGTTCATCATCCAGAAATTGCACTGTGAATAGCTGGGGGTGTATTTCCTATAAAGATTTCTGCCAATGAAAGGAAGATTTTGCTATTACATTTTATCAACATCAATACAAAAAACATGAATAAAATCATGTAAATTTCAGGAATGAATTTATATACTTTCAGATGATACATTAGCCACAACGATACAATGTCCAATGAAAAATCAACAGAAACCAGAGGCTCCAAAAACTCTGGAAAAAAAAATCCCAGAATCCGTCAGAAAAAACAAACTTTGATTATTCAGTCACTATCAACTCAGGACCTTAATCATAAAGGGGCAATTTAACCAAATACAACTGCAGGAAATACTTCTAAATATTCTGAACACCGCAAGGTTGAAATGCACTTTAACTTTTTCTAGACACTTCAAACCAGTTCCATCATTGATAGGCAATAAAAATCATAGAATCCCTACAGTGTGGAAACAGGCCATTTGGCCCTTCGAGTCTGCACCAACCCTCTGAAGAGCATCCCATTCAGACCTGTTCCCACATCCTAACCACGCCTAATCCATCTAGCCTGAACATCCTTGGACACTATGGAACAATTTAGCATGGCCAAATCCACATTAACTGCTTATCTTTGGACTGTGGGAGGAAACCCACACAGACACAGGAGAACATGAACTCCACACAAACTATCATCCAAGGCTAGAATCAAATCCATGCCCCTGCTGCTGTGAGGCCACAGTGCTAATCACTGGGCCACCGTGCCATCCTAAAAATGTTTTGTGAGTTGTTGCCTGTAAGGAAAAGTTCATCGCAACAGAATTGGTGCCATGGCAGTGTAGCACTTCTAACATCAGAGATTTATTCTTAAAATGCCCAGCAATATAAAGAAAGACCAGTAACAAGAGACATTAAGTTAGGAAGCAAAAGTATGATTAATAAATTTTAAAGGGATTAAAAGAAGTGTTGAGGAAAGGCGATTAAATGAATGAGATTGACACAGAAAGGACACAGTGCATGAAAGATCATGCTGACATAAAAGAAAATTCTATTTAATGTAAGAAAGTAGAATTCAAGACCAGGAGAAGCTTAAAAACCAATTTCAATCTAGTAAACAAAGTCAACATGCAATCTAATGGGGAAGATACTGCCTGGCGAAGCTCTTCAACATCTTTCAACAAAACACAATTCAAATGACACGTGGTAAAACCCCATGATAGGGTGCATCTTGATTTGATAAGGGTTATTTTCTTTATTCATTCATGGGATGAGTGTGTCACTGATCAGGGCAGAATTTATTACCCATCCCTAATTTCCCAGAAGACAGTAAAGAGTCAACCATACTGTTGTGGGTCTGGAGTCACATCTAGGCCAGACCAGATAAAGATGACAGATTTCCCTCTCTATAGGATGTTAAAGACCAGTTTCTTTTTAACGATAATCGATAACAGTTATATTTGTCATCTTTAGGCCATTTTTTCATTCCAGATTTTTATTGAATTCAAATTGCATCATCTGCTATGGTGAGATTTGAATACATGACTCCTGTAATACCAGTGCAGCAATAAATTATTAAAGTTTTACATGAAACGTTATCAATTAATCTGAATGCTACAGCGATTCAGCCTAAACCCAGTGAAAAGCTACAAAAGTCAATTGAAAAGTACCAAATGAGAACCCATTATGCCGGAATAGGAAGATGTATGGACTGCTGTTCCTCAAGGTTTAGTACTAGGACCATGGCTGTTTCCAATTTACATTAATTATCTAGATTTTAAAAATTAATGGTTAAATTTGCAATTTTTAACAAACCAGATGTAGGGGTGTCATCTAGAAATTACAGGATAGACAAATGTAAGTCAGATGGAGTAATGAACAAACTTCATATTGCTCTACTCAGGCCACACCATGAATTCTGCATCCAAAACTGTTCACTAAGGAGCAAGAGATGCATTCAAGTGTGGACAAGTGACAGAAGGCTAATTATCAGGGCCATTGTTAAATGTAATAAACAAAGAATGGGGAAACCTGCGCTTCCCATTCCCAAATAAAACCATGGGAAAAGAACTAGGGAACACAATCAAACTAGAGAAAGATGCTTTTAAGGCAATTGTCAGAAAATTCATCTCACAAAGAATGTGGTATAATTTTCAATATTGGAAATATAAACTTTAGAGTAAGACTTCTGAGATAGAAGAAATATATGTACCAAATTATAGAACACAGAACATAGAACAGTGCAGCACAGTACAGGTCCTTTGGCCCACGATGTTGTGCCGACCTATTATCCTATTCTAAGATCAAACTACCCTGCATACCCTACATTTTACTATCATCCATGTGCCTATCCAAGAGTCGCTTAAATGTCCTAATGTATCTGACTCCACTACCACCGCCAGCAGCGCATTCCACGCACCCACCACTCTCTGTGTAAAGAACCTACCTCTGACATCTCCCTTATACCTTCCTCCAACCACTTTCAGCCTAAAAAATTATCTTCCACATCTATAATTATCTTGTGACCTTGTGAGCAGATGGAATGGGGAATAAGCAATGATACAGAGTTGTGGGCACTGAAGACTGTGCAGAATCTTATCATTGGGGAAGATCAGTCATGTACAAGGAAACAAAGATGGTCAGGGATTTGAAAACAGGAGCAGGGCTTTGAAACTGGTAGGTGAGGAACAAACAAACAGTGGATGGGGTAATGGAAAATAATAAGCAAATGTACATAATGATTCATGATGGAGGAACTTGCCATAATGAAGGCAGATATTAGTGTTCATTAGAGAAACAACAGAGGTTATAGATTAGGAATGTTCCACTGCATTCAGAAATTGGCCAAAAGCAGGCCTTATCCCTTCATTGACCTTCTACCAACTTCAATCCACACCCACACATCTGCCCACCCACCATTCACATAGCTCATAAGCTGTTATAGAAATATTGTCGCCTGAAGGTCAAATACTTAATGATCTCTCAACTTCTGACAGTTCTGACAGTTATCCACAACAGTCTCTGATCCTGTGTGGTGAGAGCATAACAACTTATGACAGATATTCTTCATGTTGCAGCTTGAGTTGGAACCTCTCAGAAGAAAGATTTCAAAGCGTAATTTTAAAGCTCCTTTGACCATGAGTATTTCTTGAACAGAACAAAATGTTTGGGGGAATGGATCTCAGTCTAACATCTACAGATGTTTTCTTTTTCCCAGACTGAATTCAGTTGAGATGAATCATTCTCCCAATGAGGAATGTAATTTGTCATCACAAGAATGGGCTTGGAATAGAAAAATATCCGCTGATGATGGCATCATGCAGCTTGGGGCAGGGTGGGTATTAGCTGTTTCCTCCCAGAGGTGGTGATCGAATGGAACTGGATTTTCACCCACTCCTCCCACTTAATGACAATGCTGACCCAGTTTTCTGGATTTTGTCTCCTCCATTATGGGCAATGAGTCTTGGAACATAATTCCATCTACAAACAGAGCCTGAGATGAATGGTAAGGATACCACCAACAGTATCCCATTCTTTACTCCACTCTCTCTAAAAGTTCCAAGAGGCAAGGGGAATCCATTGTGAGCCCAGCGACTGCCCCTTCGCTTTATTACACATATGATTGGCAGGGAAAGATTGATCAGTAACAATCCTCGTGCAGCAGCAAGTGGGACCTGAAAGTCTGGTGATGCAGCACTGCTGTGCGTAATAGCCAAATATTCAATCGGTGTTGGATAGAATGATGAGGAAGAATTCAGCCTAAAGAAGCATAAGCATTTAAGCCTGGTTGAAACCATTACAACAAAGTCATGTCATAACATCATATCACTGTATACATTGTAATTTCAGCAGCAAAGCTGTACACATTGATTCATTTGTAAGGGGAATTTTCCCCCAGATAACATTTTACCTAGAACTTTATTTCAGAAATGTACAAGTTCATACACAAAATTAGTCACTTGCTAAACCAAGAGTTTCAAATAATACTACTTGTAGGAAGTAGTTGGCTGGCCACCAAAACCCAATAAAATATCCCCAGAGCTTTCTGTCTGACCAGAAATCACAGAGGTCAGACCGAGTCACCTAATTTTATTACCTCAGCATGTGCCTTTGATCATGTAGTTTCTTTTGTCTTCACCATTGTGTCTTCCCATGCCATATTAATTTTTTTGGTCAACTGGAGCCAATTGTTAGGTATGATTTGTGACTGAGGTGGTCAGGACAGTTGGCTTTTTATTGTCAATGTAGCAACTGTTTAACTATAATATATTTCTTTTCATATATAATACAGGAAGAGACTAACCTGACTTTTTAAAAAAATGGACACACTGTCCGACAAAATGGCTGCCAGAAGTCACATGACTCCTTATTGATTCACAATCAACAAAGCAGACAGACTGGTGTGTCATCACAACATCAAAAACAAAGGGAGACTATTAACATTTAATTAACTCCTGGACACAAAATAAGTCCTTCTAAAGATGTGAGGACTTGATGGTTCTCAGGAAAACAGGAGACTGAAAAGACTTCACAGGGAATTCCAACATAATTCACTTTGCCTCGTGGAACAATGATTTATCAAAAGTTCATAGCAGCCATCTTAAATGCTGATCTTTAGGAGACAGGCTGTAAAATATCATTTTAAATTGAACTCTAAAAATAACTCTAAGAGACTTCATAGAGAAAGAGTTTCCAGCCAAAGGGACCACAAGAAGAAAGGCAACCCAGCTATATGACTGGAATAAAAGCAGAAGGTATTGGAGAAACTCAGCAGATCTTGCAAAACCTATGCAGAGGGAGAAACAAAATTAATGTTTTGAGTCCAATGACTTTCATTTAGAACACTTGAATAGTTAAAGGAATGCTGTACAGACCCAGGCTACAAAGGGTCACAACCAGATGTACTACCAAAGTGAAGTGAAGCAGCCTACATATCTTCCCTGAAACTATTCTGCTCAACCCACTGGTGAAAGAAGCCTCTAACTATTCATTTATGGAAACTATTACAGCTGCTGAATTCTGACCTCCTCACCATGGAGAAAGAATCCTTCGACAAGTTACAGACCTGCAACAATAACAAACTGATTTTCCTTCATCTTCATATTACTCATATTTACTTTTAATCTTTTTAAGTACATTATATCTATTAACAGAACTACTCTGTTTTATAACTTTCAAATAACTTTCAAAATGAATGCATAATAAACTAAACTTTATCTTTTTTAAGACATAGTACTTTCTATGTTTATTTTTAATTCATTCACTTAACAAACTAAGGAGGGGTTCAATGAGCATACAAATTTGCAATTCATGGACCAATCTGAGGAGCTGCCTGTTGTGATCCTGATAGTCTGTAAGAGTCTTGTGGGACTGAAATGGTTATCATTGCTGTCAGCCATACAAAGAACAAAGAACAAAGAAAATTACAGCACAGGAACAGGCCCTTCGGCCCTCCAAGCCTGCACCGATCCAGATCCTCTGTCTAAACCTGTCGCCTATTTTCCAAGGATCTGTATCCCTCTGCACCCTGCCCATTCATGTATCTGTCTAGATACATCTTAAATGACGCTATCGTGCCCGCCTCTACTACCTCTGCTGGCAACGCGTTCCAGGCACCCAACACCCTCTGCGTAAAGAACTTTCCACGCATATCTCCCTTAAACTTTTCCCCTCTCACCTTGAAATCATGACCCCTAGTAATTGAGTCCCCCACTCTAGGAAAAGGCTTCTTACTATCCACCCTGTCTCTACCTCTCATGATTTTGTAAACCTCAATCAGGTCCCCCATAGTCCTGAGAAAAATTAACTGTAAGTTGTACCTCCAATTCAGATGATCCAGAAATGATTTGTTTTTTCTGCAAATGTGAAGTAGCAAGCTCAGACATCTGACAGAAACTTACTAGACCTAGATGTTTGGATAAAGCTACATCCAGTAACATGCTGCCTAGTTGGCTCATTCTCTAGGGAAATGACTGGATAGAAGACAAATTGAATAGTTGCAATCAGCATTGAGAGATCTCCCAATCCATGTTCCTCTCAATCCAGAGGCTTAAATTCTCCTTGCAGCAATGTCAGTTAACTTTGAGAAACCAAACAAAACCTGAGCAATTTCCTTCATGTGAGTATTTTTGGTTGCCTTACTGAGTTCTCCACAGATTATTTCAGGAAGAAGAACCTCCCCTTGGTTATGACGTTTAAGCTGGTGATGAATTAATTCAACGTACGAGACATGTCAAACACTGTTCTGGGAGATTGGCACCAACACCCTACTAGGTTTACTGCTCCAATCTCACTTTTGTCTGAAAGTGGGGCCAATGACATCTGTGTCCTGAAGTTCCTCAATCAAGATTTTACATCTTTCGCACCTCTGATCAAAGATGTTATCATTCAGCATTTTTCTTCATTTCTCATTCCTTCTAGAATCATGGGCATTGTTTACCACCCTTTCTTAGCTCTTCTTCATTACAGTCTGAATCTCCTGGGTACTTCTCCCTGGCTTGATGATTGGACATAATGAAATAAATGGCAATTTGGTGATGGTGTGCAGGCAGAACAGATGTCAGAATGGGGGAAATGCTGTAGTCTATGTTTACGTGCTCTGTAGCTTCATTTTTTTCTGGATGGAGTACAAATTACTGAAATTAATATTAGGCCATTTGACGGTGATCTGAAATTAAATTTTCAAAGTGCAATAAAATCACAATGGGCTAACTAAATCCTAAGGAATCAGCATTATTTCATCTATAAAAATCTGGAATAAAACCTGTTGTAATAACAACCCAAACTCTTTCTACCACAAGGCAGCTTGCGACAGAAGGTGTTTTCAACTCAGGTTGAAGATGTGGGGAGTTGGGGAAGGTAGTAGATTTGCATATATTTGTCATTCCTTACTCTTATTATTTTCTCTCTTTAACAATATTGTTACAACCAGGTGAGGAGAGATGATGAACTCCTCTTGATTTAATACTTCTTGGTCAGTTGCACAATTGTTTTTACTACGTGGATATCACACTTCAATTAATCTTAGTTAACCAGTTCATAAATGCAGGGGAGCTAATTCCACTGTTTTCTTGAGTGAAAGAGCATGGAGTTTTATTACCTACTAAAGCCCAAGATAAATAGCAAAATGCAAAGCCAAGCACAGACACACTGATAACGGTAATAAGTTTTTAAACAAAATGGGGGAGGATATCTAAACAGACAAGAAGGTAGATGGAGTTTAATAGAATCATAGAATCCCTACAGTGCAGGAGCAGGCCATTCGGCCTATCAAGTCCACACCAACCCTCTGAAGACCATACCTACCCCCCAACCTTTTCCCCATAACCCTGCATTTCCCATGGCTAACCCACCTAACCTACATATCTCTGGACACTATGGGCAATTCGGTATGATGAATCCACCTAACCCGCACATCTTTGATCTGTGGGAGGAAGCCAGAGCACTTGGAGGAAATCCACTTAGACTAGGAAGAACATACAAACTCCACACATACTCACCTGAGGGTGGAATCAAATCCAGGTCCCTGGAACTATGAGGCAGCAGTGCTAACCTCTGAGCCGCCGTGCTGCCCCAGGTTAAAGTTTTCAGGTTAAGGTTTCAGGTTAATATTTTCAGCATCTTTGAGTTACAAGGGTGAAACAAGTCAAGTGGATTAGCTATCCCCCTGTTTCGTCAGGAATGGTGAAGTTTGCAGATAATCTTGATTTTTCAGTGAACGGTGGTTTTTTCAAGTTGCTTTTTCACCAATAGTGGTTTCTGAGATTGAGAAAAAGAGTGAGGAAAAGAGGAGCTTTCAGTATCTTTGTTGTTGTCAGTCCATAAGGCTTTCTCCTCCTTTGTTGCTGAAAAGGAAGCTATTGAAACATGATTCATTTGTAAACTCTAAATTGAGATTCATTGTCTTTTACAAACTGAACATTTCATATTCCATAAACTTGTATCTCCCAATATGTGAATTAATCATGAAAGTGTGAGTAAATCAAAAGATGTAAATTTCTTGATGCCACACTGAGTTTCAGTGTCTCTTGATTAAAGTGGCAATTCAGATGCAGCTAGTTTCACATATTCTAAGTGGGGTGCCTTGGTTTGTCAGGTGATCACAGCAGCCATGGTAGGTCATTACTGTCCTTTAAAAAAAACACTTCTAGTCAATTAAAGCCACAATATTAAAGTCAAATGATGGAAGTTGAATATTGGGAGCATATTTTCACTATGATCAGAACAATATTCATGATATTCTTTTATTTCTACATTGTATGTGGGTATCACTGGCCAGGCCACATTTATTGCCTATCTGTAATTAGACTTTAGAAGGTGGTGCTGAACTACATCTTGAACCTTGCAATCCCTGTGGTATAGTTGTGCCCATTGTAAGGAAATGAGTTCAAGGATTTTGACCCAGTGACAGTTAATATCATTCTAAGTCAGGATGGTGTATAAAAGAAAGATTGCAGGCGGTGGTGTTCCCATGAGTCTGCTGTTCTTGTATTTCTATCTGCTAGAGGCCGTGGTTTTAAAAGGTGCATTTAAAGTATCTAAAAGATGCTACAGTGCCCTTTCTGAATTTCACATTGTGCACATTGGTGGTGAAGAGAGTTTGCATTAAGATGGGGGGTGAGATGTCAGTCAAATGGATGTTTCATCCCAGGTGGTTTCTAGCTTCTTGAGTATTTTAGTTCAGGCAACTGGGGAACTATCCATCATATTTCTGGTTTATGCCTTGTAAGTAGTGGACAGGCATTTGGAAGTCAGGAGGAGTTACTTGTCACAAAATTCGTAGCCTCTGACCTGTCCTTGTTGCCACATGTTCATAGTCCCCTGGTCCTGATGGTTTGCATCCCAGGTTCTTAAAAGAGGTAACCACAGAAATAATGGATACATTATTGTAATTTTCCAAAAATCGCTGCATTCTGGAGAAGTACCAGAGGATGAGAAAACTGCCAATGTGACACCTCTATTTAAGAAGGGAGGCAGGCAAAAAGCAGGTGACTAAAAAACAATTAGCCTGACATCTATTGTTGGAAGAGTATTGAAATCAATTATTAAGGAAGTAATAGAATATTTGGAAAATCATAATCCAAACAAGCAGGGTCAGCATGGCTTCATGAAAGGGAAATCATGTCTGACTAATTTATTAAAGCTTTTCGAGGCAGTCTAAACCAGAATGGATAGGGGGACAAGTAGACGTGTTGTAGTTGGACTTCAAGAAAGCGTTCAACAAGGTAACTCGCAAAAGGTTGTCTTAAGAGAAGGGCACGCAGTATTGGAGGTATCATATTGGCATGGATAGAGAATTGGCTCATGGGCAGGAAACAGTGAGTGGAGATAAGGGGTTGTTTTTCAAGTTGGGAACCTGTGACCAGTGGAGTTCCACAGGGATCAGTAGTAGGAACACAACTATTTACAATGTACATTAATGACTTGGAGGAAGGAAGTGAATGTACTGGAGCCAAACTTGTAGGCAACACAAAAATAAATGGAAAGGCAGCCTGTGACAGAGATATGAGCAGTTTACAGAGAGATATTAATAGGTTAAGTGAATGGGCAAAAGTTGGTAAATGGAATATAATGTGGGCAAGAGCAAAGTTGTTAATTTTGGAAAGGAGAACAACAGAACAGAATATTATATAAATGGTGAGAAATTGCAGAAAGCTGCAACACAAAGGGTCTAAGGGGAACCTGTGCCTTAAACACAGAAAGCTTGCATGCAGGTGCAGCAGGCAATCAGAAAGACGTATGGAATGCTGGCTCTTATTTCAAGTGGGTTGGAGTATAAGAGTAGGGAAGTCTTATTGCAACTGTACAAGGTACTGCTGAGACCACATCTGAAATACTTTGAGCAGTTTAATCCCCTTATACAAGGAAAGATATTTCATTGGAGACAGTTCAGAGAAAATTCACTAGGATGATCCCTGATATGGAGGGATTGTCTTTTGAGCTAAGGTTAAACAGGTTGGAACTCTATTCATTGTAAATCAGAAGAATTTGTGGTAATCTATTTGAAACATATAAGATTCTTAAAAGGCTCAACAGGGTAAATGCTGAGATGATGTTTTTTTCTCATGGAAGAGTCTAGGCCTAAAGGGTATAATCTGAGAATTAAGAGACACTAATTTAAGACTGAGATGAGGAGAAATTTCTTCTCTCATAGGTTTTGAATCTATGGAATTCCTTTGCCACACAGAGCTGTGCAGACAGAGTCCTTGTGTGTATTTAAGGCTAAGATAGATAGATATCAGTGGGGGATTCAAGAGTTACAGGGAAAATGCAGGAAAGTGGATATGAGAAAAGTTGGATCAATCATGATCCCACTGAATGGCAGAGCAGGCTTCAGGGGCCGAATGATCTACTCCTGTTCCTAGATCTTATGATCTTATATGGCTAATCCAATTCAATTTCTCATCAATGATAAACTCCTAGGATATTGACAGTGAAGGATTCAGGAACGAAAATCCCAGAGTAAGATTGTTAGATACTCTTGTTGGAGATGCTCACTGTTGGCACTTGTGTGTGAAAATGCTACTTGTCATTTATGAGCTCAAGCTGGATGTTGTCCAGGTCTTGCTTCAAATGTGCATGGGCTGCTTTCCCTCACTTTATTGATGTTTGAGAGTAGACTGATGGAGTGATAATTGGTCAGGTTGGAATTTTTAAAAGTTGCTCATGGGATGTGAACATCACTGGCTCACTTAATGCTCAGAGAGTAGTTAAGGGTCAATGCATTACTATGAGTCTGGAGTTAAGTGTAGGCCAGACCAGATGAAGATGGCAGATTTCCATCTGTAAAGGACATTAGTGAGCCAGATAGATTTTTACAATTTTGATTACATGGTCATCATTAGGCTAGCTTTTTATTGAATTCAGATTTCATCATCCATCATTGTGGGATTCAAATCATGTCCCCAGAACAGTAGTCTGGTGTTCTGGATGACTAGTGACGTGACAGTACCACGATGCTACCATCTTCTTCTCTATCTTGCTTTTTAAGGACAGGACATAACTAGTCAGTTTTCCACATTGCCAGATAGATTCCAGTGTTATAACTGTACTGTAAGAGCTTGGCAAAGGGCACAGCTAGTTTGGAGCACAAGTCTTGAATATTATTGTGAGAATCCAGGACCTTCAGCAGCTAGAAACCTCATAAGGAAGCTGAGATAGGTCATCACAAATGATTACAAATGTTTCTGCCTTATCTTTGCTCTGATATGGTAGGCTCTTCCATCATTGATGATGAGGATATTTGTGGAACCTCTTCCCCCTGTTAGTTGTTCAATTGTCATGCAGCATAAATTCAGCCTAAAATTACATCAGTCTCATTCTGTTCACTTGTGAATTCAGAAGAGGACCCAGTAACTGGTCCCCGATTAGAAAACTCATAACTGTAAAACACAGGGAAATAATATTGATACCTTTAGTGTAGGCATGCACAAGAGGTGACCATGGTGAGAACTGGTAATTCACAATGTTCTGAAAAATCATAAAATATAAGCATTTCTTTCTGCTTTAAAATTCAATTGATCTCCTACTTGTTAAAACAAAATAAAACGAGATTGTCTTTATTCTTTAATAAATTGGCTTGAAACAATAGTAGCAATAATGAGGCCAGGCAAAGTTAGTTGGTCTACTAGCCTGATCTTTTAAGTTTTCCATCGACTTCCATACTATGATTATGGAAGCAATAGCCTTGTACCCACTTTGCTAATAGGAATTAATGCAGTGTTTTTGAATTAAGAATAACTTCCGCAGCTTTCAATTTCATCGACCGTACTAGCAATTTGTTTATCAATTCTATCTGCCTTTTAATTACACTATTTGCATGGGTTCTTCTAAATAAATGTTTCACATTTTTACTGCACCTCATTGCTTCCTTTGTGCATATTCTTTCCAAACGTTGTGTTCATTCTATATTTGAGATGAGTCGATGCTCCGTATTCACGAAATCATGAATCACAAATATACCTAGCCACACTAAAAAATAAGCAACAACAAAAATCAACATCCGCGGGCAAACATCATGTATTCGCAATATTTGTAACCATTTTAGCCTATTTTTAACCACTTCCGCACTCGCAAATTTCATCGTTCATGGGGATTCTCTGAAACAGATCTCTTGCGGATACGGAGGAATGACTGAATATCAGTTCTATTTCTCTGACGGTCATCCTGGTGATAAATCCTTTCATTCTCCTAGAATTATTAGCTTTTGACCAATGTTTCAGATCTTCCCTTCCACAACACTTACTGTTTTATCAATTACCTACCGGTACGCCTCTAATGGGAGTTGTACAGGGTTGGAAGTCTTCTGCACGAGTGTTCTCTCTTGTTCATGTAGTTTCATTTCTTAATTTTGAGGTTATTCTTATTTACATAAGTAGTCCTCACTTAATCATAATCTTTGGTTTCTATCCTTTCTTTACAGTCTTATTCATCTGCTCAGTGAAGTTCCAAAACCTAACATATGACAAGCAACACGAGATTTGAGACTCCCAATTAAACTGGAGGAGTTTTGTTTCAATCCCTTTTAGGAGAGTTACTTTATTATCATCGGCCTGGTCATGTTTACTATGCCTTGCAGTTCTACTTTTGCTCATTTTTAGTATTGAAAATGGATTAAACAATTTTACAGTTCTCATCTTTAGTTTGCATTTAAAATACTGAAAAATATTTAAAATATCTGCTGTGCTGTCACACTGTCTTCCTGACTTCCCACTGACAATCTCATGGAAAGTATTTTCCACATACATTTCCTTTTTGTATATGGTAAGTAGTGTAATTAGTTCACCTTTGATCTAGGCAACTTGTTCTTGTCAGAATGAATTAATCAGTACTTTATCCAAGTTCTGAATCAGAATGGTTCATATCTGAAATGTTATATAAGCCATCAACTGAATGTTAACAAGTGAATTCTCAGTTTAGGTATTCTTATAATTGTGAGGTTTAGGATATTCTTATGATTTATGACAGTGTCTCCAAATTTAAGGTAAAAAAGAAGAGGTCATGTGTGACCTGACAGCCGACCTTGGCAGTGTGATTGTTGAACTAAAGAGAGTTTAGGTTGATTTACAGGGCAAAAGCACACTTAGAGACAATAGCAGCAGCCTGTGTGGTAGTGGTAAACAAATAGTGTGTCTTCAAGGTCTTTGAAAATTGTAGAAAATGTCAGGTTGTAAATAGTTGTGTTTTAAACTGTCCATGTAATTCCAAGATGAAAGAGAGTTGGACTCTCAATAGTGGCTAATCAATGTCTCCACCTAGATACAATGCCCAAGTGATGCACATCGCAACAGTGATGGCCTTTGAGATGGGAAGGGTACAGAAGAAGCCATTTGGATATCTGGCTACAGGTTTCCCTTAAATATCACTGAATATCTCAAGTTAAATTGTTCAGCAGAATCTCCACCCAAGAATGTGCTTAGGCATTCACATTCAGACTGCAAAGGCCAAATTCATGAGGTGTTAAAATGGAACTGGAAGATTTGCCTAGCTACAGTTACAGGGTAAAGTCTCCTGAAAATGTTATATCATGAAACTGAGTTCTTGAGTCAAATATTTTCAACCTGGGAAAAGAAATTATGTGAAATAAACTATTAGTAAGAATCATTTTAGCCTGTTTCTGAGTGAATTGAATGTCTGTTTGAAAAAAAAGTGTAACGGATACCTGAAAGTGTCTTTTAAAAGTTTAATTTTGTAGTTTAAGTTCTAAGCTGCCTACAAAAATATTGATTAGTCAACAGTGCTTTTAGTCAGATTGTTACAATAAACATCTTAAAACCTTGTATCTTGGCTTGTCATCTGTTCAGCCATTAATCTGAAGTTCAAATTTCTCTTTTCTAAGTCATCAGTTTTTATGTGGATCATAACAGTTTGTGACAATAATTATGTACCTTCAAGAATAACTTCTGCCCTGTTCTACTCACTCAATTAAGAAAATTACTGTTTTCTTATTTGTCAAAGTATCATTCCATTATGCCTCCTAATGTAGTAACAAATATAAACGCTTCGACTCAAAACTCAAAACTCAAAAACTCAAAACATTCACTTGACTCCCACTCAAATTTCTCCTCAATAACTCGATCCTCCAATGCCCCAATCACCCCTCCTGCCCATGCAACTACCCTCACTGGCTCCCTACCACCTCTCCCAACCACTATAGCCTCTGACTCAAGGGCTACTTCCCCAAACTAACCCAACTACGCCAAACCCCCAACCAACCTGACTAGCCTCCCTTCCCGACTCAACTAACGCTGACCAAACAAACTGCTCACCCAATATATACCTCACTTTATCCCTCTACAATTCAATCTACTTTCCATTCTATTCACCCACCAACTCATGCACTGATCACTGTACTCACTACCCACGCTACCACCCAACCCCCATTCTAGTTCATTAGCTCACATTTGCCCCCATTCAGAGGAGTTCTGAGTCAATGTGTCATAGACTTCTGTAGAATTTCTTTTTGCCCATATAATTTCTTTACCTTAACAATTCACTGCTTTTTCCAAATGAACAGGGCAATTCTCTGCCCTCTTTTTGAGACAGGCCTTTTATTTCTCCTCAAATTGGTTGGTTGAGAATAATTTACTCTGTCTGGCTGTAGAGAATTCAACGATATGCAGTTTCAGCAATCCTCAATTTCAATCATCAAGACTGGTGCTGGGGTAGAAAAATGGGAATGCTCCTAGGAAATTAGATTGAAGTACATTGTTGTTTAAAAAAAAACAAGGTAGGACATTACTCTACAGCTAACCTAGCTCATAAGTACTTCATGGTGACACTAGATGCCTAAAATGAAAACTATTCCATTTCCTAGCACCCTTAGCATAAAATTCAAATTTTAAAAAGTTATACTTTTATACCATAAATTTATACCATATTTTGTACTTTTAAATAATTAGTACATACATTATATATGGGAAATCACTGCAAAAATCACATCTTTGATCCATTTCTCTGTCAAATCTTCTCACCATCTGAATTCAATTAACTATGCATTTGTAATCCATTTGTTTGAGTTGTGTTAATGACTTTATCTGAACACATGGAACATTACTGAAATATAGTTACAGATTAATTCAGTTTATAAATAATGTTGTGCTCAACTTTGGGATTCAGTATTACATTATTCTACTAACACAATTTCAAAACTATTCAATTGTTTTAAACAATCAACTTCCACTTCTTACAAAGCTACTGTAATACAACACAAATCAAAATTCATAGAATCCCTACAGTGTGGAAACAGGGCCTTTGGCCTAACTAGTCCACACTGACCCTTGGAGCATCCCAACTGGACCCATCCCCCTATAACCCACCTAATCTACAGACCCCTGAACACTATGGGCAATTTAGTTTAGCCAATCCACCTAACCTGCACATCTTTGGAGTGTGGGAGGAAACTGGAGCAAACCCACACAGACACAGGGAGAATGTGCAAACTCCACACAGACAGTCACCCAAGGGTGAAATTGAACCCTGGTCCCTGGTGCTGTGAGGCAGCAGTGCTAACCACTGAGCCATCGTGCCGCCCCAAAAAATACTTAAAAATTCAAAAAATGTTTGCACACGTAAACCCTTCAAAACCTCAATAATTCTATGAAGTTTGAATAAGCCACCTTAACGTTAGTTTGTATAAAACTATATGTGTTTAAGTAGATTAAGTTCAACATAATGGATTAGAATCATAGTGACACCTATTTTACCATAATGCTATTAGTATTAGAAATGAGAGTAAAACCAATGCTATATCTAGTTTTTATTATGTTTTGTTGAAAGTTTCTTCTTCCTAAAGCTCTTCCATTAAGTTAAGTACCTACCATCAATAAATTTAATTTTCATTATTTTCTATTCATAGTGATAAATATTAACAAAATTCTCTAAACAGTGCAATCACTTTTTCACAGCTTACTGCAATTTTTATTACTGCACAACAGTTGACAGGCATCTTCCAGCACTTATCGTATGTGTCTTTGGAGAAACGCATGCTATGTGGAACTCAAGTTCTTTTACCTTTAGTAAGTAACCACTCAAACACTGTTACATAATCAATGGTTAATGGAAGCTCTAGAGTGTTTGTATGTTACAATATTAACTGATGTCAGTAAGCACTCAGTGAAAGAAAACTACTGTGGTCAGAACTATATGGATCTTCCTGCAATGCAATGGTATTAATAAAGAATAGATTCTATTTCTATATTAACTCTCACCAGAAAGTCAGCACAACTTTCCAGGAATTTCAGATGAAATTTTCTTTTTAACTTACTGCTCATAGCCAACCATTTTCCATGCATCCAATTGTTTTCTTTGTCCATTAAAGATGAAATGGCCAAAATTTACTAAACAACTTTTTGTTAAAACCATTAGCCCATTCCATTGAGATCATCATCTTTAATGAGCCTATTTGTTAACGTAAAAAAAAGTTCAATTTTACACGAATTGACCTTACCATCTGCTTTATTGAGTTCCTATCTGAAAATCTAGAAATGATTCATAATATCCCTGGATTAAGTTACCAAGCTGCAGCACATTTTTGAAGAACATCCAACCATTAATTGCTGTTGATTCTATATGAACAGGATGTGTTTTTCATTCTCTGCCCCCATCAAACTTGCTGCAGCAATATATTTTAAAAATAAATAAATTCATATTCCACCAGCATGGTGGTGCATTACATTAGCTCTTCAAAGGTATCATGTTAGAATCCATAATCATCTATGGAATGGACCTCAATTTAGCAATAACCAGGCAGGAAGATAAAGATTATAGAATGGTGTTGGAAGAGCTCTGAGATGGACTGGAGGGTAACTTTCAGCAGAAAAAATGATAGAAAGGTAGAAGACCAACAAAATACTGTGAGAGCAGATAACTTGGCACCAAAAGAAATTGAAAATTAATTTGAAAGACGTAACAACATAAACTTTATTAAAAATTTTATAGTTGGAGATGAATAAGCATCTAACAAGTAATGTGTGATAAAAGCCATCAGTCTTTAGAACAGAAAATCGATCATTTTGGAAGTCATCAAATCAAATTGCACTGTCCAGTCCTCAACAAAAGTCATGAATACATTTCTATAAAAGGAAATTGGCAGATTTCTAAAATAGGATTGTGTCTTTTAGTATAACTTATCATTAGGCTTATTACTAAGAATATTGCAAATAAGATAATTCAGTTACAACCCCTGTCTATTTGCATTTCAGAATACTAGCTTGTTCAAGAATTATGTGGAATGCTAATAAATGATGGATTAAAATGTATTGATCCAGAAGATCACTATATTACAGTCTTGACTGAGTTTAACTGCTTACAAAAACTATAAAGCATGTCCAAATGAGATTTGGATAATGTTGGTCACGTATTTCTTTATTTTCTCCTCATGGTTTATTATAACAAAAAATTGTACTTTTGTGAGTAATCTGGAACACTATCAGCAGCCTGGGGAAAGTGAAAATTGGCAAGCATTTAGAACTCATTGCAGTAATTGAAACTGTGCTTTTTTTCCAGAACAAGATAAATGTCCTTGATTATGTCTCACAATGACAGATTGCCCTGGAACACAACTTGTAAAGTGGTTAGCCATAAGCATTTTACATATGTATTTTTGTAGATATTATTTGTTCTTTCAGTTTTGCAGGAGATTTTGATTTTTATATATAATATTCATTTTTGTACTAATGATAAATGTCAGGTTATAGTCTTAAGAGAGTATGCTCCTAGTTTTTACTTCATAACAGGCTAACCAAAGTACGTCAGGATATGTTCATTAAAGCACCAGTGTTTCTAATCAGGGAAACAAGCCTCTCGCTTCCAGAAGACTGATAAAGATCTATTAATGCACATGTTTGTTCATTGCGATAATTTAGAGCATATTCACAAAGTGATTAATGTTAAAACAACAATCAAATTTGGAACAGTAAGAGATGGGTATCTTCCTTTCCTTGCAATTCTAACAGAACATTTTATGTGATTCACTGGAACTATTAGTCCCTGTTTTATTGATTCTATCCCATTTATCTCTATTAAAGCAAAATATCTGACATTAATGGCTTCACTGGATGAGCCCACTGGTGCAGCAAAAATCAAGATGAGAAAACATTCATTTCCCTAAGATGTAGACATAAAATTTGAAGTGATATTCGCTGAACAAATATACTTAATAATTGCACACTCCACCAGCAAGGTACTACTGTTCGTGGTAGCTTTTAATTCTTATTATTTTTGTTGGAAGCAGGAGGTTAGTTTTCCTGATTACAAGCATTAATGCTTAATTCTACTGCAGCTAATTACAATACACATTGAAGGACTTGAGCTAACCCTTTATGTAAAATAAAACGAGCAGCGAACTAATGTAAAACTGTAAATTGTCACTTATCATTAATCCCTCCTCCAGTAAAGACAAACAAAAGGGTCAAAATAATATCAACACTACCAAACTGAACAAATAGTTATTCCTACACAATTTAAGATATAAACTTGAAATGTTCCATCAGCACAGGCAGCACAGTGGCTCAGTGGTTAGCTTTGCTGCCACAGAGTGCCAGGTACCCAGGTTTGACTCCAGCTTCGAGCAACTATCTGTGTGGAGTTTGCACATTCTTCCCGTGTCTGCATGAGCTTTCTCCGGGTTCTCAGGTTTCCTCCCACAGTCCAAAGATGTGTAGGTGGATTGGCCACGCTAAATAGTCCATAGTGTCCAGGGATGTGTAGGTTAGGTGTGTTAGCAATGGGAAATGCAGGGATAGGATAGGAGGATGGGTCTGGGTGAGATGCTGTTCAGGAGGTCTGTGTGGACATGTTAGGCCAAATGGCCTGTTTCCACATCATGGGGATTCTATAATAAAAAAAGGATTTGGAAATGCATCAGACAGAGGAAAAATCAACAACTACAAGCATAATGATCATGACCTTTTCATTACACCCATGTGATAATGTTTTGGTAATACTCCAACCCAACATAAAATGTCACGTAAATCTGTAGAACCACGTCAACATTAAATAATAGAATTTTATAGCAAAGGAGGCCATTTGGCCCATTGTGCTAAGGGTGAATAAGTCCCTATTCTCCCAATTACTCCACTTTAAAAGAAAATCATCCATTTCCTTTTTATAAGTTATCTTCAATTCTGACTCCATATTGTATCTAACAGAGCATTCCTTGCCTAAATGGCTGATCCTTAACAAATGTTCATTAATTTATCCTTTTTTTTGTGATGATCTTAAATTTTTGCCCTCTAGTTGCCAACTTCCCAAAGCATGGGAAATAGCATTCTTGTACTTACAATATTGGAGTACCTTTTTATTTTCTAGCACTTTTACCAAATTTCGTCTTAATGAAAACAAATCCAAGGAGAGAACCTTGGACGTGGAAACATATTCATAAATCACTTATTTACTCCATGTCCTTTACATTTTTCTGACATAGGGTACACAAAACTAAACACAATTCCCAACTACAGTGTAATGAGTTATTTGTATTACATTAGCATCATCACTTTTTCTGTGAACTTGATGCTCCTTTTTGTAAAATCTGTGATTAAATTATTATGCTTGGATCAACGATCTATCCCAATGAAAGATTAGCTGCCTGAACTTTTAAGTTGCTCTGCTACTTTTAAAGTTTTATCAGTTAGCGCATTTTTATCTCAGTTTCCTCCTAAAATGTATCATCTTCTCTATATTAAATTTTGTTCAGCATCTATCTGCCCAAATCGCATAAAGGCCTGCTCATAATAAATCACATCTTTATTTTCCTGTCATTGGTGAACTTTGACTATGTAACTTTTATGTTCAATTCCGAATGGTGTAATCAGATTAAGAAAACCATTGGCTTAGATACCACAGCTAACATCTCTTGAATACCTTTTTTTAAAATTACTAATTGTTATTCTCTGTCACATAACCATTTTGCTTTCCAGGCTGCCATCTTTTCTACAATGTTACAAGTCCTTGTTTTATCAAATACCTGCGATGTAGTTTTGTTAAAAAAAAATCTTTGTTATTCTATGCACAATATTTCTTTTCAATGCAGTTATTGAGCAAAGGTTTATATTGAAATTTAAAGATCCAAATTACTTTCTACAAATGTGTGCTAGCTATCTTTAGTAACTCATGTCTTTCTAAGTATTAACTTGATCCCATGTTATGGCCTGTAGACACATATCCACTACCAGTATCCACAGTTACAAGATTTTTTTTCCTTTCTCCCTTTTTAAATGATGTGTTACATTGGCACCCTTCCAGTCCTCAGCCACAAATCTTATTTCCAAAAAAAATTTGAAGGATTGTGGTCGAAGTCTCTGCTGTTTCCTCAAAATTTTGGGATACATGCCATCTGAACTGAATATCTATTCCATCATTTGTTGAGTGTTACTTTTGAGACAAGTGCTTACTTTATTTCTTGAGATTTAGTGCTTATAAAGGGTAATTATTACATCATAATAATTATTCAATTTCAATACAGCAGTATTCATATAATAAAAATGCATATTCTCTTGTGAATTGGCAAAGAAATGGATGCCACCACCCAAGGGTAGCTAGAGTCTCTCACTATACAGAGTATGAAGTATTGTGTGAATTATTTATCTACAGTATTTCTGAAGCATTTGGAAAGAAAATGGCTGCAGTAACTTTTTATGTATTTGTATCCTCATTACTGTAATGAATGAACTGAGAGTTACCAAGCTTCAGACACAGGTACACGATTGTCAGAAAAATATGTACATTTATTTTAGCGTCTATCACGACCTCAGGACGTCTCCAATTGCTCTACAGCGATTACGAAGTAACTCATGAGTGTAGTCACTGCTGAGAAGGACCCACAAAGAAATTCGCCAGACGTGTCCCAAGGCGCAAGCATTGTAGTAATTGCTAATGGGGTTTTATCCACCATATCTGCTTTCTCAACCTGCAGATGAAGGACAAAACCTTGCAATGTATCAACAGTTCATGAAAATGTTGAATGTACTTACACTTGAAGTTTGACGACTCCCATTTCCACCAGAATACCTCCCAATTTAAATACGCGTAAAGGCCTGTTTTTCTTTGAAGGTAAAATAATCTTTCTGGGAAATAACTCGAGTTACGTAACTCAAGAGAACGAAACCCCTACTGATCATCAATTTACATGGATCAAGTTGATTTATTTCCCAGAGAACCTTTTCTTGTCTAGTTGTCTGGATTTTGACCTGCAAACTCAGCAGTGCAAGGAACTTGTAGACTGTCAGTAAATACATGATACAATTCATCATCATTACATGACAATGCTTTCAAAGTCTTGCCATTTATGGACTGGACAATATCCTTCCATTAAATAGGAACATTTGAATAATTATATCCAGTAATGCAATTTTCCTGGTGAAGGATTGCCTTTGATTTGAAGGCATATATCTATTTGGAAGACAAAAGCCCCGCTTTTGGCAATGAATTAGTATTTTTAAATCTATAGACCCACCATCTGAACAGATGCAAGACAAGACGCTGATATATTTTAAAATTGCTTGCACAATTTCCCAAACGAGAACGCACTGATCAATAATATGATGAGTGGAGAAATAACTGAACCAGATGTTCACTGTCAGAAAAAAAACGAATTATTTGCTTGCAGAGAAAGCGTTTCTCGTGGCGAATTTACGTTTGTAATGAGGTCTTTCCTGGTTCATTGTCAAGCACGACAGGTTTTCTGACTGCGTGCGCTTGTTATCACGCCGGGAATGTTCGGTAAACATCACAAGTTTGTCAAAAACTAAGGATTGTTTCATCAACGTCGTTCGGCAATTCGATACCAAAGAACGTGAGAGATGCTGGTGTTTTTATTTGGAGAATATTAGAATTATGGTGGTTGGAAAATTCGATTTAAAGAGAGATTAACATTGTGAAATGGCTAAGCGTACCGCTGCACTTATGATCCTACCTTCACCCTCTCAAAGAGGACGCTGGGCATTGAAATCTCCACAAATTCATGAATTGCAAACTGATTTTACAATATCTGCTTTATAAATCGATGTTGATGGATATTTCTAGACCGGATACAAGTACCTTCTTCCAAAATGTAGCAGATGAAATTGCTAATACAACATATAATGCAGGCTGGGAGTGTTACAACTTAAAAGAGCACCCAACTCAGTCGGGCCGATACTTTAACGGGCTTTGCTTTTGCTCGGGCTACCTTAGGTGAAATTCCAGTAAGACAAATAAGGGAAATAGATGGACTGATAGTTGGGAATCCAGACTCCTGCACCCGGGACGCCGCTCTATTTTGAAGCATCAGAACATAAAGAAGGTCTTTAATAGCGTAATCCTTCATTCGGTTAATGTCTCCCTGTCTCCAAATCAGTGAAAGGGAAACAGCTTTCAAGTACAACGACAAACGCGTCCCGTTTATTCCCCAAAATTGACAGAGGGTGTTAAGAATAAATCAAGATAGCATCTCAGCAGAAGTCTGCCAGAACAGATGCTGGGCACCTCTAAAACCGATAGAAATCGTGACCCCCTCCCTCCCACCGACCTTCAAACTAACTTACTGAAGGATGACCCGTATGACCACCCAGTTCACCAAATAAAGGCATTTCCCACCCACAGGAGAAGGGATTCATTTCCCTCTGAATCTTGAATGTTAAACTATTTAACAGGAGATGCGAACTAAAAGAAAATCCATTGAAAAGCGTGTATGGGTGAATTGGATGGCATGGATAACCCTAGGAAACAATTACGAACAATATTGAGTTTATGAAAGCTTTATCTGAAACAAACATAAGTTACTATATGGGAATAGACAAACAATAACACATTTCGAACTATAGCAGTTTTATTTCCAACACTGAAAATAACTCTCCTCATAAATAGCCATTAAACATTAAGGGGTGGCATAACGATTAAGGTTACTCAATGAACTCTGATCAAAAACGGTTCCATAGTCAGACCACCAAAAGCATACAACATAATACACTAGATTAAAGTTATCCACGGTTAAATTAATTGCAATGACATTTTTTTACTGGCCTGGGTTATATCTATTTTTGCAACATTGTACCGTTATAATTAAAAAAAAATCCACCTTGAAATGTACAGCACTTAAGAGATGCTCAATGCATCGCTATAATGACACGCTGCCAGAAACTGCAGTCGGTGCAGTACCACAGAGACAAATATTGCCCTAACGAAATAGTCATCAAGTGGAGTTACCATATTTCCCACGTATGCAAGTTCTACTCTAACCCGACACGAGAAAAAAAAATCTCCTGCTTCTTGGGAACGAACGCGACACAAACTATAAACCAATTCAACCCCACCCCCCAAAAGAACCCTACTGTTTTAGTACATGGGAATGGTGCGGTGCACAAGTGCTGTTTGTAACAGTTTTACAACTTAGGTCAGTGCAACATTCCAGGGAACTGAACCACCCCCCTTGCCCCAAACAGTTCGGGGTTCGGAGGAAGACACACATCCTACAAACATTAGCAATGTCCACTTTGCGCGACATTCCACGGATTTACAAAGGAAAACCAATTGGACATGTTAGATGAATACAATTGCAGCAAATCCGTTTAAATGCAGATTTAGACAAATCTAGTCTAGATATAACTGTAAATAAATACAATTTAAATCGCTGATTGTAGACGTATATACAAAGTTGGAATATTAGACACCAATAAACCTTAGTTTGCCCGTAATATATAGTTTACCATACCAGCAAGTCCTCCCATTTTCGACCTGCAGTTATATATTTATTATTTTGGAAACTAAAATATTGCAATGAAAGATGTTCTCTAATGTCCATCTGTGCTAAAACTCTCCCAGTCTGAGCATTCAGTGTGGACTTAACTGGTTTAAATACACAGAAACCAGACTGCCACCACAGCGAATATTTTCCGCAAAATAAATACATGGCAAGCCAGGACTTAATGCTTTTAAATATTAGAAAGCGACACAGGAACCCAGGAAACTTCTGTCAAGTTTACATCTCGGGGCAGCCAATGGGTGATCGTCAGCAACGTTGGCTTTTTAGTGAATTTTCTGAAATGCAAAAATAGATTGACACATTTATATTCGAAATTTGTTCCCTTCTAGGTTGGGGGGGGCGGGGTGCAGACCCTCTCTTTAAAGAGCAAGTGTGTTAAGAGCGTTCACATTGTTTCCGTGCTCAGATCTGAGATTTATCTCCCAAATAGTCAACACCGATCATTCCCACTGGACAAATCTGCACTTGGAGAGAGTTCAAGGCGGGGCGCTGTTGAGTGCACGTTGAGATAAAAGCCCTGTTTCTAGGTTTGTTTCTGACCACGTTCAGTGATGATCACAGTCTCTAGATGTTCGACAATTGAGCAGACCCGTCTCCCATTGCTTTCTACTTCCACATTAGTCAGTGTTTGGCGCTAAATGCATTTAAATGGGTCTTCTTTAAAGCTTAAAGTTCACGTAGTTTTGCAGTTGGCTTTTGGTTTGATCATTTTGCTTTTCATTAGCTGAAGTATTAAGAGGCAGTTCGCGCGTTGCAGCCCAATTCCTAGGAGTCTCGAATTTCTCAAGGTCTCTCTTTCTCTCTGTAGCTACAGGGTTTTTTTGTTGTTTAGAGGGGGAGGGGTGTTGGTTATTTGCAGACAAACTGATCGACCACCTCTGTGCACTTTTTGCACTTGACATAGCAGCACCAGTGGAATTTACAGTGGCAGCGCTCGGTGCGAACCGTCTTGAATTGGTCATAACCCCGGCCACAACACATCAGCGCACAGCCGTCCATGCCCTCGGAGGTCTTGTTGCACAGGCGGCCTTGCGTGCCCAGGGAGCCGGTGCTTTCGTTGCGGACACAGTAGTCGGGGCTCTGGTCGACATAGACCAGGTCCAGAGCGGTGGGCGGGTTGAAGCGGCTGTTCACCTGAACCAGTTTGCCGCGGCCATTCAGCCTCATGGCGGTGGCACTGTCGTATTTCTCCTTGAGCGCATCGCCCACTTTGCGGAAGTCAGCTAACTGTAACCAGCAGGTCTTCAGGCTGCAAGAACCCGACACCCCGTGGCACTTGCAGGCCACATCCGCCAGGTTATAGACCATCTGGAAGAAACAGCAGAGAGGAAGGGGTTAAAGAAAGAACAGGGTTCCGGAAACAGTACGCTTCCATGGCTTCATTACCCCCAATCTCCCCCCACCCCACCCCACCCACCAGACTGAAACATCACCAATCTACATCCCCCAGACTCTCACTTCCCACCTGCCAACCCCAGTCAAGGGTACCCAACTGTATCAACACCACATGCTCAGCAGTTCAATTCATGCTGAATTTTGTTGGGGTATGGCAGGGGGGGAACATCCTGCTTGACCACCGTCCGACACAGAAAAAAAGTGAGATGCCAGTTGACCCCAATCAAACAAGATCACAGATTTCCCCCAGCAATTCCAAATTGTAGGTGTTATAAGCAGAGAGTGGGACTTCTGCCCCTCCGCGAGAGGAAATAATATCTCCAGGAGCCACTAGGATGGCCTGCAGCCATCACAGTCCCAGAAGCTCCAAACCTCCACCTCCCCCCCACCCCCCACAAAGCCCAGAACTCTGATTGAAGGCAGCTGTAGCACCATGATCCAATTAAGTCCTGGGATTTGTGTGGGGCAACATCAGTGATCCTTGGAGAGAAGGGGGTAGAGGAGGCAGGTTTTGGTGATAGAGGTTTTGGTGCACAGGGCAGCCCTTGAAGCACAATGTTCTTTTACACTTTTTAAAGCAAGCTGGTTGAAAAGGCATACCCACTCCAGCTGGCCTGCCCATGCCAAGAGACGGTTTGATTAAGAATATAAACATAATATTTGGATCAATTTGCATGTTAACAAGCCCAAACAGCATTAGTTACTTTTTTCCAAAAATTATGTGTGTCAACTGTTTTGTGGGGAATGGGTCAGGGTGAGCCTGAAAGCAGTGGACTAACCACCCATCATATTTTATGTACTGCACTTCCACCCCCTGGCCAAAAACAGACCGGGCAGAGGACTGTAAAATTCAGCCCCTGAGAAACATACTCCCAACCTAAAATTCCTACTTAGTCTCTGTCACCTCAGGCTGACAGACTCTCAGACAGACCCAGTTCTACAGGAGATAGGTATTTAAAATTCCCAGAATCCTCTGAAAACTGAATTCAAATTCTGCAATTCTGACTGACACAAGTCATACTGTCATAGGTTTTATATACAGCCGAGTATTTGGCACCCTCTAGATGTCTAATATCTCATTCAGTATTCACAGAGCAAAAAATTATGGAAATTTCTTTATTGCAGTAACACTGATTGTGTTTTTTAAAAAATGCTTTGATTAGTATTCCAGATAGTTGACTAAACCTATTAACTAATTTGTCACAATTACTGCCATGAATGTAAATAATTTCTTCTAGAAAATACTGCATGAACTTTAAATCTGAAGGGAAGAAATCTATTAATACTAGCTCTTCAAATCAGAAGTTAGTTGACCAATGCCTCTACTGAATCTCCAACACGATTTGATACTTAAACAGAATCTATATTGGCTGGGTTGATTATTTCTGTACATGGCCATCAACTCAAAATTTAAACAGGTCCAAATACACGATTACCTAAAGGCACTGCAGTGAAAAGCATTTGGAAATATAGGTCCAAAAGTTTGAAATATGGATAGGAACCTACATTTTCACAAGTCTTGCAATCTGTTTTAAAATTGTACATCAGTTTTAGGTCAATAACTGTACATCAGTTTAGGTCATTAAAACAGACAAGGTGCTCCATGCATGTACACACACAAATCATGTTGAATTACATTAGAAAGTAAGTACACAGTTGCATTGAACTGGTGCTGTGTTAATCACATGGCTAACTTCCATCACTACTTTATTTCCTTGAAATTCATGTTCAACAGGCTTAAGGAGAGCAGTGCCAAAACATGAAGACATATATATCTCAGAGGGAGCAATGAAGAGTGATGCCATTAATGATTTTTTTTAAATCAGAGGTCTGATCAATTGACCAGTCGGTGATGAATTCCTAGGGGAACCACAATAGCACTTTTAGTTTGACAACAATATGGATTTAAAACTGCAAAAACTGCTGTATGGAAAAGTGACTGGAAAAGAAACAGTTACCAAGAGCTGAATGACAAAAACACTACTGCTTGCATCTATATATTGGGTGAATGAGCTTTGGTTCTGTTGACATAAATGGTAATTTCTCAGTTTTTCCAATCCAACAGGAAAAGTATTTACAATAAAAGTGATGCTGTTGTTCAAGGAACAACTCTAAAACAGTTGTGTATACACAATTATGTACATTTATTACAAATATAACCCACAATGCAAATAACTATTGTGTAAATTGATTATAGAAATTAAGCTCCTGTAGAAATATTTAGAAAGCAGAAAATTCTGGTGGTCTTCTGGTTAACATACCTCCCACAAACAATGACATCAAAAGACAAATTCTTTTATTTGCTGTTTATGAGATCTGGCTATCTGTGAGATGGCTGTCATGTTTACTAGGATTAGACATCAAAAGTAATTTATTTGTTGTGAAATGCTTTGCGGCATCCTGAGGGAAACGTTAAGATGGTCTATAAATACTGGTTTTCAACAGCAATGGGAGTAATATTCTGCACTGGAGAACCATTTCAGCAAACTGCTCTAGGAAAGAAATGGGCCTCAAATTACCAGATTAAAACATGTCATAAAAATATTAGCTGTATCTTGATAATGCATTTCCTCCATCTTTTGAAAAAAAAGGTTTGATTAGTGCTCCTGCTGTAACTTTCTTGAGTGGAAATTGAATCACAATTAATATAAACAATGATTCACAGTGTGATCCTATTGAGCCAAATCAGCTGCTGCAAGACTTAGTCATAACCTTATGACTAATCTTTTTCAAATTAAGGGGATAGTTATACTTTGCTCTCATACATTCTGTATTCCTACATGTTTTGCGTAGCTGTATTCCCAAACTTAGGAAGACCCTAGAAAGCCCAGTGAAAAAAAGTGCAAATTTACCTTGAATATTATGTACCCAGGATATAGTTTCTGTGGGGAAACAGTAAGACAATGGAAAGTGTTTCAGAGTTAGTAGGAACTGCAGATGCTGGAGAATCTGAGATAACAAGGTGTAGAGCTGGATGAACACAGCAGGCCAAGCAGCATCAGAGCAGCAGCAAAGCTGATATTTCGGGCCGAGACCCTTCCTGAAGAAGGGTCTAGGCCCGAAACGTCAG
>NC_063347.1:27910571-27973916 GCF_021869965.1 Rhincodon typus
CTGACGTTTCGGGCCTAGACCCTTCTTCAGGAAGGGTCTCGGCCCGAAATATCAGCTTTGCTGCTGCTCTGATGCTGCTTGGCCTGCTGTGTTCATCCAGCTCTACACCTTGTTATCTCAGACAATGGAAAGTGCTCTTAATCATGATTAAAATAAAAGTAAAAAGTTCAGTACTTATAGTCATAGTGCACAGGAAAATACAATATTAAGATGCTTAGTGGATACATCAGACACTGTTTTTCAGTCAAATGATACCCAGACTACGATAATATTTAAAACATTTGAAAACTGAATTAACTTTGAGATAGTAAGAACTATCGATGAGGTTGCCTCACTTCTCCACGGTGTCTTTGTTGGAGAGACTGTGGAAAGACGAGACTTCTACAATTCATTGCTCAAACTAAGGTGGACAAAGAGGAAAACATTTCACGCCTAATTATTTTATATGCTATTTACTTTAGACTTGTGCAATTCTTTTTTTGCCATAGCACAGGCCTACCTAAGCTTAATTGCTCCAAGTCACAGTGGAAAGAACAAACGTGGTTTACTTCAAAAGTATATATTATTCTTGAAATAAGAAGAGAAATTACAAAGGATCAAAAAACTAAGTGAGTGGCAGATTGAGTTAAACATGCAAAAGCATTAGGTCATCCACTCCAGATCGCAAAAGACAAACTGTACTAATTTCTTAAGGATCAGAAAATAGGATTTGTGAAGGAGAAAAGGGAGCACAGCATTCATATACACAAATCATGAAAGTTAGTGCACAGGTACAAAAAGACAAATTAAACACTGGCCTTTATTTCAAGTGGATTGGAAGACAAAAGTAATGAAGCAATGCTTCAGTTTCACAGAACTTTAGTCAAACCCCACCTTGACCACTGATTTTAGTTTTCATCATATATATTAGGCTAGGCTTTGCTGGAGTGATGCATCCCACAGACTTGTTGGTTAGACCTATTCATGCCTGCTTTTTCTCTTTTTTTTTGTTTGCAGATTTCTGGAAAGGACCAGCTGATAATAGTGGAACAAAAGAAACCAAGTACCTTAATGAATAATGGGATGATTGTTGAACCTCTTTAACCAATGAGATTTAAAGACTGATGGAAAAACAGAGGAAGGGACTGAGAAAGAGGGTAAATTAGATTGGGAGAATTCATTGTCGTACATTCAAAAAAATACAATGAAAAATTGCATTGAAAGAGAAGAAAAAGAGATAAAAAGGAAAAAAAAACCTTAAAATTTAAAACAAATTGTAGCTTCAATAAATGAGACTCCTTGCTTATAATTGTTTACTTCCTCGATAACAGGTTAACTTGGCAATCATTAACAATTTTGACAACATTATAAGGCTGCTTTGCTCTTAATAATTAGACTTAAATTTTTCTGATGAGTTAATAAGCAAGTAATGGAGAGATGCAGAAAATTTATCAAAAGCATCATCCAATATATGCTATTTTGGAAAGCTTACTGTGGTGCACTGCAGTTCATGCAACAAATAGTTCTCTAGGAATCACTAGTTCAGCCGCCATTATAGCAAAACCTGACCCATTGATTTGGGAGGTCAGTGGCATAGAGTCACTGAAATGAAATTCAGGCTTAAAGGATTAAATTATAAGAAAAGGTTGCAAGAACTTGCTAGCATGTTCTTGAGTTTTGATGATTGAATTACAGCCTAAGAAAAGTTAATCAATTATAAGCAAGTTCAATAAGTTTATATGTTGGATAGTAAATTGGCACCATATCCATTCCTCATCCAACATATAAAATTGAATAAGTAACAGCTAAAATCTTTAATTATTACCTATTTTAACATTATAATGAAAAACTGAAGAGCAAAATCTAAATAAATTGTTCCTGAACTTCAAACAGGTTGTAATCAATACAAGACAAACCCGTGTATATTGCAAGCAGATCACATCTTGCCCCAGTATGAAAATGCTAAGATTGATCTGGCTGTCTTTGTGATGTAAATTTATCAGTCTTAAGCTATGCTATTCGTTAGGCTTCAGAAATTTTGTTTGTACAGAGCAATATTTCCAAATATAGACAGTTGTTATCAAAATATTTAAATATGTATTTCATTTGTCTAAAGTCTAAATTTCAACAAAACTACACTTCAGATTCAAGTATTCAAGAATCAGTGGGTGAATTGATTTTTTTTATAAGTGGTTGGTCTCTGTAGACTGGAACATCTTCAGATCTACTGACAGTTTAAAGCCCAACATTTTAAAAATATCATCTTGACCAGTTTCTGTACTGAACACAGAATAATTACTAGCAGTACAGTTGTGAGTCAAACATCTAATGAAGCTTCTTTTTTTTACATTTTTGAAAATTCTAAATATCCAAGTTGCCTTCTGCACCTTCCAAAATGTCTGTAGAACTCTGTAGGGACATAATTAATGCTGCTTTACAATCCATCATGAGAAGCTGTGCTTCTGAAAAGATGTGACAGAACTTAATCGATTTTTTTCAATTCTAAAACACCAATATAAATTCTATTTGCCAACTGGGGCTAGATGCCTGCAAGTGATGATTTCAGCTAATGTATAAACTTAGTACCTTTCCTTTGCTAGGCCAATGCAACTGTTGTGACTACTAAGTTTGCAAGTTTAATCATTTCCAATAGGTACAAATGATTACATTTCATGAAAAAAAAGCTGCATGTAGAGCATTTATGTCCTTGTGCTTGGATAGTTGATGAGAATGGACTCCAAATGCTTGATTTATGAACACTGCATTACAACCCTGAGAACACTACAGGGAATTAAAAAGAAGCAGATTGTGTCCATTGCTCCTAGAGTTCATATTTACTGTGCAACTATAGCTCCCATTTGTCATTTAAAAGTTCCATTAAAATGAGTTTTGTACCCAGATAAAGCACATTATTCCGATCGATGTGCAGTGTCCAACAATTAATACGTAAAAATTCAACATCCATCATGTGTGTCAATCATTAGAATTTTGGCTGTGCAAAATATCCACATTAACGGAGAACAGATTTGTGCTCTCTTTGCATGTAGCAGCCTTGAATTAATATTGTAACTTTATATTTACAGCATTTATACTGAAAGGGTCTCATCATACTGGATGGAGGAGGTAGTTATAATAGCTTTCATATAACACACGTGAATCAAACATTGTCTTCTGCAGCTTATCATATTTATAAATATTTAGCCTTACTTGTGTCAGAGAAGGCAGGAGTTTGGCATTAATACAAGTACTCACTTCTACTTGCAAGTACAATAAAGGGTCTACCTGTGTGATATCATACCGAATTACAATGGATTCATAATCTACTCAGGTTTCTCCAGGTTTTGGTGAGAACCTGAAGAAAGATAAACACACGAGCTTATGTTCCCCATTCTCTACCTCAGGCGGCTGTGGATGCTCAGTCATTGAGTGTATTTAAGAGTGAGATTGAAAGGTTTTTAGATACTAATGACATCATCGGATATGGTTACGGCAGAGGAAAAAGGTGTTGAGGTAGATGGTCGGCCATGAACTAGAATGGCAGAACAGGCTTGAAAGCTGAATGGCCTACTCCTGCTCCTGTGTTTCTATGTCCACTGGAAGTCAATGCCCCCTGATGAAGTGCTTGTCAGGGTGCTGGAGAGTAGAGAACTGAATATAGCTACAATATATCCACACAGTTAAATCGCTCAGAGAGATTTATGGTCTAACATCATACATTATGAATTATTAAATTGGGTAAAATATTGGGTGTAGGCCAGAACCCACAGGACTCTAATCAAACATGATTCGTTATCCTCAGGAAAGGAGAAACTGGAGGTAAATCAAAGACTATTCTATTTGTTCATATTTTAATTTCTTATTTATTTTATACAAAGACCTTAGCTGTCTTTGATTTATTTCTTAAGCAAAAAAATGCTTCTAAAGCAGCACTCAATATTACATACATTCTGAATTTTGTAAATTTGAGGATACTGGATTTGAATTTATGGCTTAAGTGATAGATCACATATAAAATAACATATTCAGATTTTATTATTCAGGTTTTCATTTCAGATTCTGGTTTTGAAAAACAATTACATTTCTTTTGATGGATTCCATTTTATTTTCAATAATCAGGGATTTTATTCCCCTTCCGCAAACTCCACCCCCAGACACTTCAGGAAGCTCATAAACTGCAAAGGGAAAGTAATTACAATAGTTACTGTTGTATATTCATTGTTTGGAAGAGCAAGCAAAAAACTCTTTTGCTATATTCCAATGCTTCACGGAAAAGTAGCTCAGGGAATTTCATTTATGGGAACATTGAAATGTTTACGTATTTTATGTTTATGTTTTATAGATTTAAAGTATATATCACAAAAATTGTATTAAAGTTATTATTATAACTTGCTCCATCCAGCATTGAATGAGCTCTGTTATGTCCCAGATATAAAAGTTACAACAACTTTGCCGTAGTATGTACTGAATAGAAAGTAAATTAAACACAAACAATTTAAGAATATGACCCAATTAAAAGGTTCAGCTAAACCATGAAAGCAAAACTCAAACCATCTTAGTCTTTTCAAGAAATCTTACATTTTAACTCTTGCAACACCTCATTTTTTGCATGTTGTCAAATGACTATAACTGCCAACTAGGTTATTTGTCAGTAACAGACATCTCCTAGTTTATATGCTTTTTTTAATTGTAGTTACAAAGCAACTAAAAATCTACACAAGCCATGCTATTCATTGATTGGAAAAGCAATTTTCAATTGCCTTAGTATCTCTATTACATTATTGGATGAAAGGGTTTCACACAAAAATTTATGTTATTATACAACTATCATACAGTACAATTTCACCCCACAAGTCCCAGAAGCAATATCAACTTCAGCAATAATAACCTATTGATTAACTGAATATACTAAGTTTTGGCTGCTTTGAAAAATAATACTTATAATGACTTTGTCTGAAGGCTTCAGATAAAGGCATAAATACCCAAGGTTTTATTATACTCAAGCATCATATATTATTTAATACAGTAGCATTTTGCTGCTTAATGATAGTTTCTGGTATCTACATATCTGGCATATTGGGGTTAATTTTACAAATGTTTACTTCAAGCAGGAATCATCAACAGCTTCAGGATGAGAGAATCACTGGCATGACATTTATTGTTCCTCCCTACGTAGCTTGATAAAGGTGGTGGATGATGGCTTTCTTGAACCTCACATCCACGCAGTGAAAATATTTTTTGCAGTGACTTGGTACAATTGAGTGACTTGATAGACAGTTCAAAGGATAAAGTGTCAACTAGGTTGGTATGGGACAGAAGTTACAGGCCAAACCGTATAAGGATATTGGGTTTTCTTGTCTAAAGGATAATTGTGAATCGCTCTACTAGTTTGTGGGCACCTCAAACTAATTTTACTGATTTTTTTTATTGCAGATGTTAAAAATCCAAATTATCAAATTCCATGCTGGAATTTGAACTTATGTTCAATGAATCATTACTCCAAACTCCTGGATCACTAGTCTGTAACTTTGCAGGGGTACATATTATGCAGGGAGAAAATCTTATGTAGAAAATCTTATATATGTTCTGCATGATTTCCACCTAGAATGATCATGAAATAATTAAGCTTGTCATCCATAATATCCTGATATGCATTCCTGGTAGTAGAGACTCCCTTTTCATATGCTCAGTTTTATAAATTAACAATTTGCATATATCTTAATTTTGAAAATATTTTGTTCAACATTGTATCTTCCAATCTATAAGAAATCGGAGGCCTGGAGAATTTTAATTGTGGTATAGTGATACAAGTGTACACAGAAATAAGAAACACTACTCTTTCATCTCTGACAAGTTTCAAATCATTGATCTTACCAATGAAATAAAATGTGGAATAGGTACTAGTATAGGAAGAAAAGCATGATGTCAATGGATATAATTTTTTCAAAAAAACGACTATTTTGACAACTCACTCAAGTAAGCCGAGAGTTTAATTTATTTGCACTGGACCATATCTCACTATCAAGGATTATGCCTGTCATTGTCAGCTTCAGACTCAATTTTTAGACAGCTGGCTATATGCATTAGTGCCCATGGAGACAAACTATAAACTATTTGCAATGGATGACAGGGAAACATAAAAACATTTGTAATGTTCCATATGTTTAAATTTGAGCAAATTCTGTTCCTGCCAAAATCAATTCACGTTTCTCTACATTTAAGTACAATTAGAGCAGTTAGCTCAAACCAGTGAAGAAGCTGTTGCATTATAATAGTCTGCAACTCTTTTGCTAATTGGAAATCACCAACACACAGGGCTGTATTAATTTATATGGCTGGGTCTTGGAATGCATGGAACACTGCTGTACCTTTTATGGAATGTGCAGGTTTGTTTTATAATTTGTCCTGTTGAACGTATTTCACCCAAATTTCAACCCTAAGCTGTACATTAACCATTATTGGGAATAGCTATATCAGAATTCTGAGTATAAGAATGTAGATGAAGTTATTCAAATAATGTCCTTAGTGAAATTATAAAAATCTCTCACTGTCAACAACTCAGGCAGAGAAATTAAAGGTCCGCAATTGAGCATATCTTACACTCAAATTGGCAAATTTATACAATGGCCTGAAGATTAAACTGCTGAAAACCAGAAAAGAGATGCAATTTATCTTGCTTCCATAAAAGAACTTGAATCTGGCTGAGCTAAGCTGACCTAATAGGGTACAGTAGCAAAGTTGCAATGTTATTGAACTAGTAATCCAGAGGTCTGAACTAATGATCCAGAGCATGAACTCAGATCCCACATAGCAGCTGGGGAATTTAATTTCAATTTTAAAAATCCAATCTAAAAAGCTAATCTTAGAAACAGTGACAATTAAACTACCAAATTAGTAAATACCCACCTAATTCACTAACGTCTCTGAGAGAAGAAAGTCTGCCATTCTCACCTGAATGAACCCATATTTGACTGCAGACCCAAGCAAATTAGTTGTCTTTTTAATTAGTCATATAAACAAATTCTGCTGCTGCATAAATTAACAGCATAATAGAAGGCCACTTATAAATGTTTATTATGGACATAATAAAACATTTATACAAAATCTGTTCCTCAACCTAAAGGCAATATATATATTTCCATGTGATGTGCAGTTTGTAATATCGGAGCAACAGTGAAAACAAATTTGCATACAGCAAGATGCAACAAGCTGACAGTGAGATAGTAGGAACAGCTATGCCTGCCTCTTTGTAGGTTACGTGGAACAATCCCTCTTCCGTACCTACACCGGCCCTAAACCCCACCTCTTCCTCCGTTACATTGATGACTGTATCGGCGCCGCCTTGTGCTCCCACGAGGAGCTCGAACAGTTCATCCACTTCACCAACACCTTCCACCTCAACCTTAAGTTTACCTGGACCATCTCTAATACCTCTCTCCCCTTCCTGGACCTCTCTGTCTCCATATCGGGCAACCACCTAGAAACCGATATTCATTTCAAGCCCACCGACTCCCACAGCTACCTAGAATACTCCTCCTCCCACCCACCTTCCTGCAAAAATGCTATCCGCTATTCCCAATTCCTCCGCCTCCGCCGCATCTGCTCCCAGGATGAGGCATTCCACTCCCGTACATCTCAGTTGTCCTCGTTTTGCAAGGACCGTAACTTCCCCCCCTCAGTGGTCGAGAACGCCCTCAACCGTGTCTCCCACATCTCCCACAACTCATCCCTCACACTCCGTCCACGCAATAAGAACCAAAAAAGAATCCCCCTCGTCCTCACGTACCACCCCACCAACCTCCGGATCCAACACATCATCCTCCGACACTTCCGCCATCTGCAATCCGACCCCACCACCAAAGACATCTTTCCCTCCCCACCCTTATCTGCTTTCCGGAGGGACAACTCTCTCTGTGACTCCCTTGTCCGCTCCACACTTCCCTCCAGCCCCACCACACCCGGCACTTTTCCCTGCAACCGCAGGAAGTGCTACACCTGCCCCCATATCTCCTCCCTCACCCCCATCCCAGGCCCCAAGAAGACATTCCACATCAAGCAGATGTTCACCTGCACATCTGCCAATGTGATACTGCATCCGCTGTACCCGGTGTGGCTTCCTCTACATCGGGGAAACCAAGCGGAGGCTCGGGGACTGCTTTGCAGAACACCTACGCTCGGTTCGCAATAAACAACTGCACCTCCCAGTCGCGAACCATTTCCACTCCCCCTCCCATTCCTCAGACGACATGTCCATCCTGGGCCTCCTGCAGTGCCACAACGATGTCACCCGAAGGTTGCAGGAACAGCAACTCATATTCCGCTTGGGAACCCTGCAGCCCAATGGTATCAATGTGGATTTCACAAGCTTCAAAATCTCCCCTCCCCCTACCGCATCCCAAAACCAGTCCAGCTCATCCCCGCCTCCCTAACCTGTTCTTCCTCCCACCTATCCCCTCCTCTCACCTCAAGCCGCACCCCCATCTCCTACCGACTAACCTCATCCCGCCCCCTTGACCTGTCCGTCCTCCCTGGACTGACCTATCCCCTCCCTAACTCCCCACCTACACTCACCTTTACTGGCTCCATCCTCGCCTCTTTGACCTGTCTGTTTCCTCTCCACCTATCCTCTCCTCTATCCATCTTCTATCCGCCTCCCACTCTCTCCCTATTTATTTCAGAACACCCTTCCCCTCCCCCATTTCTGATGAAGGGTCTCGGCCCGAAACGTCAGCCTTTCTGCTCCTATGATGCTGCTTGGCCTGCTGTGTTCATCCAGCCCTGCACCTTGTTGTCTAAGCTGACAGTGAGGTCTGTTTCAGGTAGTGTTATTTCTGGGAGAGTTTTTAGCCAAAGAACTGGGGAAATCCCAATTCTTTGCCTAATGCCATTTAATCTCATGCAACTACCTTGATCTCTAAAATTGACAAGAAGCCAATGTCTAACATTGCACCTGAAGGACAGAACATCTGACAATGTAGAATTACCTCAATACCTCATGAAGTCTCACCCCAAAAGTGGAGCATGAAATTTTCAATCTCTTGACTCACAGGCTATACATGGAGTTTAATTGATACTTTGAGGCATTGTAAAATTGGTCACAAGTAATTGTGAGAAAAAAGTTATTTGCAGCTAATTTTAAAAATGAAATAGCAAATAAAAAGAAAAATTATTCTGATATGTCTTCGATCAATTATTGTTAATGTACGTTAATGTATATAATAAATTCAAAGTAGGGAAAATCAGTTTACCCTTCTTCCAGCCTCATTGTTATGCAGATTCATGAATGTCCTGGCACTATCATACGTTCCTTTCTGATAGATCTTCTCCCTCTCCCTGGCATCCACAAACTCCTTTGCAAACCGGTAGCCATATTCTACGTTATCTCCACAGCCACCCCATAGCCAATCACGTGGTAAATCCTTGGGCCGTGCAGCACGACTGCAGCCACACGTAGCCAGCTCCCCTTCACGACAAGCACGGCTGATTGCATGCACCACTCCAGCAGCTGAGATCCCATAGGTGAATGCAGTCTCCCGGCTTCCTAATGGGAATTATAAAAGGCTTCAATGCAACAGGGTAAATCAATCGACGTATTTAAAAAAAAACACACACATTCAAAATCAATCTGATAATTAATTTCGAAGTATTATCTCGGCTTATTGTGGAAGACCCTCAGTTGTTGGAAAAATTAAATAACTGGGTTTATTACATGTTATCCAAAGAAAGGTGCAAACTCTTTCCATGTCAAAGCTGTGCTACACAGATGACTGTCTCAAATAATTATCCTATGTCCCTGTAGTATATTAAAGAATATGTAGATTATTTCTACAGTATTAGCACATAACATTCTAACCTAGGTCTTCTGGGGGAATTAAAGAAAGACAAATGGAAAATAAAATCTAACGGAACTTCCTCCAACTTTGCTCCAAAATTTATTTGAAAAGTCCAACCATTGCATCTGTAGTATAGACCTACATCATTTATAGTCAACAATGCCAAGAGTTTCTCTTTTGAACACAATTGGAGCGCCAGACACAAATGGTGTTCAAAATTGCACCACTGTTCAGCAGCAAATGCATAGGCAGTGCAATAGGAAACTTTTAGAGCTTTCTTTTAAATAATATTTGTAGCAATGAATATTCCTTAATGTACTTAACAGTAATAATCTAACATAATTTTATTAGCATCTGATCTATCGCAAAGTAAAAATTTTTCATCATACTTTAGGCTACCTGTCAGTAGCCTGATTTTAAGTAACTGAAAATGACTTTTCAAAAATCTACACAGAACCAGTTACAAATTATATTACAGTACAGTAGTCAGTTTCTTAGAAAGTTAACAAAAACAAACTTGTAAAAGGTGCCTTCATTTTAAGAGCCTTTGAAGGCCTGCAAACAGGAGCAATTAGTAGAAATTCATAATAGTGATTAATTTGATCTGGGGTGTGACCAATTTTGAAGATTTAAGGCCGCCTTCCAGTAATATGTTCATAAAGCAAGTGCAAACAATTGCAGAAACTTGATTTGTACGGGGACATAATTTGTGCTTAAAATTCTTTGCTCTTCCATTCAATTTCAATTGAATTGCACTGGAGAAAACAGCAAAACCTATTGAAAACTCCTGCCTTCTATTCAACACTGTACCAAAGTCCAATAAGACAAGTATATCTACAAATAGCTCTGCTTAAGATTGATACAGGAGTATAGTTTCATCTATTACTAAAACAAAACTTTGCACAGATTACTTGCCATTTTTGACAATAAAGGTCTGGATTAAGTTTTCATTGTCATGTTAAGAAGAAGGAACATTGAATAAAATATTGCTTTAAAGTAGACAAGGAGCTTATATGTTAGTTAAAGAAATACTGCAAGAGGCCACATAGGATCAAATGCAGAAGAAATACAAAAAGACCATACAACTAGAAAGCAAGCTAGTTTCTTTGCTTTTCACACCAAGGCTGTTTGCCAGTTTAACTGTGAGCCAAAGTTAAAGTAAAAAAGAAAAGCAATAAAAAATGTAATATTGTAAAGAATACAGAAGCAGAAATAAAATGATTCTGAGTCATTATATCAACTCTTGCAAAAGAAATGAGCGATGGGCAATATTCGTTCAGATTTTACATCAGGTCACCCTTTGTAGACTGACTTGTAATTTGTAGTAAAATGCAAACAGGAATTGCAGTTATTCCAGTTTCCAATATTTCAATAAACTAGAAATATGGTGTCACTGGATATTGGCCAAGACTGGATACGTGTACAATGATTGAACATATGAAGAATACAATCCCTGCCCATGACCAAAAGTGCTGTTAAACCAATTTTTCATAGGCTTGACTATGCTGAAGTTAATTAAGATGAAGAAAGTTGAACATTTAACTTAGTTCCATGACAGTTCTTTGAGACTGGAAGTCAAGATTGTCATACCTTACAAAAGAAACACATACGTTTCTATTGTGCCTTTCATAACCTCAAGACATCCCAAAGCAATTTACAGTCAATGAATTTGTCTTTTTGAAGTGTTGTCACTGTATTAATGTGGAAAATGCAGCAGGCAATCAACTCACAGTAAAGTCTAACAAACAAATCTGATAATGACTAGATAATCCTTATTTTTCATAGTGTTTGGTGAGGGATAAATTTTGAATGGAATTGTAGAAAAAAAAGTGACCATACTTAAAGAGTCAATAAATGTTTATGTTTGCTTATAAGATTTAAAAAATGTTAATCCAAACAAAAATAGTTTAAATCTCTGGCAATTTTAGCATGGCTCTTCTGTTGATGTGGTCTACCCAAGGCCAACCCAAAACCAGATGAAGATGTCATTACCACATTCATCATCCACGTCAACTGTGCTTCTCCTAAATATTAAAACTGTTTCTCTTGAATTGTGCAAGACATGTAGAATTCACATGCTTGATGAAGTCAATCCCTTAAAATTAAATCATGAACTGCATATCCCTGTTTGTTTTAATTAATGTGTGCCTTTAACTGGTAACCAACTACAGTTAAATACATTATTTCATGCAGATTTTGCAAACATTAATACTTTTACCATCAAGGAGTTGAAGTCTGCAGATTTCTCCTGATGGGGTGTGATATGTAAACTGACAATGTAACATGGAATTTTCCGGCTACAAATTGTGCTTTGTACACATAGACTTAGAATGTAACAGTGACATTTTATTGGTGAGGTTTCTGACTGAATGAAATATTTGAAATTGGTTGATGATATCTAATTAATTTGTTTATTCTAAGTATGGTGGTGCATTACTTGTAGTTTACGTATTTACCTGTTCTGCAGTTTTATTTTAAGAGTTGCTGTCATTTAGATCTTTCTCATACCTGACTTCATGGCAAAATGAAGATATGTTAGTTAGTGATGACCGAAATGTGTCAGATTATTTAAAGGGAAAATATAAAAGACGAACTATCTAATAAGAATGAACAGACTTTTTTAACGTCATTCAAGCAGGAAAATAGTAAGGAAGTCTATTCAACAGGAACTGTACAAACAAAGGCAAATTTGTTGCAATTCATATATTTCTGTAGTGCTATTAGGAAACGCAAAAATATTTGTACAAAGGTAGACATGTACACACCATCTTCAATTTCTAACACAATATGTATAATTTTGGGGGAAATGTACCTATCTGCATGACCCTGCCGAAGACGGATGTGTTATCAACAGTGCTGCAATTCCACCGTCGGTGTCTGAATTGATGTTGGCATTCCTTGATGCCAGTTTTAGCACCCTCTCCAATGTACTGCATGTGATCCCGGTACAACTGGCAAAGCTTCTTTTGGCCTTGAGAAAGCCCAGCCAGTTGGCTACACAAAGGCTGGGCTCCTATAATGTACACCTCTGGTATTTGAATGGGATTCATGGCTAAAGACCTGAAGAGGAGAAAAAGAAAAAAGTTTAGGAAAAAAATATCTTCTCTATTCATAGTTTTCAAGAATTTGTAATTTAAGGAAAGACCACTAAGCATTTTATGATTGCGGCTACAGAACTCGAGGATAGACAGAAACAAAAATTCACAATTTACCAGGCACAGTCTACAAGGCAGAGGCGGAAGATGGTGAAAACAAAGTACTTCAGGAAGACAAAGTAATTCAGAACATAGATTCTTAACAGTTTACTGCAGCAAGAAACTCAATGTGAATTTTGACTCAATTAAGGTATAGATCAAATCAGACATTAGGACAGTTGAAAATCAAATGTGTTTTAATAATTCAGATGTCGTGAGAAACCATTCCTTTTGCAAATATCCTTGCTAACAACCAAGAAAGAACGCAAAGTTGTAATATTTAAAAGGTAGCTTTAGTATAATAGTAAACAGCATTAATTAACTCAGGAAAAAAAACTCAGCACTTTTTTAACAGTTCTAGTTGAATTACTTTAAATTAAATTGACTGAAATAATTTCTTGCAGCCAGTCAGATTTGTCCCGGTGTTCCGACTTAACGTTGCTATGTCCATGTGCAACAGAAACAAATCTTGCAGGTGATTCCCATGAATCAGTTCTTAACAATCAAACTGCAAGTGGGTTATCAGCTATGTTAAGTTTAAAAAGTACTCATTTTGACAAGTACAGGTTTGAGGAAATATATCATGAAAATAGAAATAGCATAATTATCCCAGTACTGGTCTTTCAAAACTCTATGGTAAAGGTTCAGCAGTCACGTATAAAGTCCTTGGTTCATAAGGAATTTAGTTCCCTCCTGATGCAGAATTCCTAAAACTAAAGACACTAATGGGGAAAAAGTTGTCTGTACAAGGGAGGTTCTTCATTCTGTCAATTACTTCGATGTCCCCTTTACTCTGTAATAGGAGATTTTAATAATAGTAGGAGGCCGCTACATTGCATAAAGCAACGCTGCGGAGGCAGCATTTGCTTCACAGCAGACCGTCCGATTTTCACATAGTTTACCTCTTCGATAAACACTTTGAGGAAATGGACTCTGCATGTCAGAAATATTAAGCATATATCACGGTATTAATGTTGTTTGCAGTTAAAAAGAACACATGGAAGGGATAAGTGTAATGGACCGACTTTGTACTGGGATGACGTCTACACCACAAGGTTTGAACGGGTTTACCCCATAACCATGCAGCTCAAACACAAAGATGCATCGTTAACGTTTATAATGATCACACATTCGAATTAGACTTTTAAAAAGTGGAACTCACCACCAGGAGCTTGCTTCTACCAGGACCTGTTTGCAGCCCGATAAGAGTGTGGCAGTAACCAACAGATACCTCCAGGCCATGGCACTTTTCAAAGCTGAGTAAACCGCTCCTTGCACTGTCTCCCCTCCACTCTGCACAACATAAATCAGAACCGATACACATCAAGGAAGCCGGTGAGAATAGATAGATGTTCACAAGAATGATGACTGGTAATGCAATAATGTTAACACAGTACCTTTAGGAAAAAGGGTGGCTCCTTGCGTTCAAGGACCATCTCTAACCTTCTATTGGCTGACCATCAATTACACTAACTCATGCACATCTGGGACAATTTACCAGATGTGTCTGAATCACTGTTATTAGAGGACAGTTGCAGCCAGAACGAGTTCAGTCTCAAAAATCACCATTTTACTATAACGTTGCTATTCTGCCTCAGCTGGGCTATTCAGGGGCGCAATTTTCGGCACGGAAAATAGACTGAAATGTGAACTAATCGCTTACGTGGGACACCCAGATTAGATTTTTAGCTTAGATTCTTGGTGCACCAAGATTGGACAAGCCAAGATCTGTGACTTTGGACGGTTAATATCAATATTTAAAGGTCCATTGAAATGAACATTTGACGCGTCTTAACATCCTCTGTCCTGTTGGCAAAGGCTGAATTCAACTGATCCTGCACAGGGTTGTTTTTGATAGTTTTGAAATATAGCCAAAGTAACCAAACGAGAGGGGAGAATTCTTCTTAATTATTCTCAACGGAGGTGATAATTTACGTGTAAATATTTGCCAAGAGGTGGTAACTCCTAGTTTGGGTTTGAGTATAAAAGCACAACAAATGATCATCGGAAGAAACGTGTCCATATTCTTAAATGGCAGTCTGTAAAATCGTTCTAATCCTCGTAAAACAACACATATTAAGTAATAGTGTCCTTCAATGGTCCGTATTTACATTTTGGTCGTAACAGGTTAGATCGGCCACGACAAGTGGTCTACCATTTAAGAGGAGTCTGAGCCTTCAGGCATGTTTATATGACGGGGTCTGAAACATATTCCCGTGTTGTGTAAGAAACATGACTACTTTCAGAGAGGAAGAAAAAAACCGCTTGATTTTAGAGCAAGAAATTAAATAACCGGTTCTTCTAAAGAAAGTTTTCTCTTGTTATTTACTGGAGCCATTGTACCGCCCTTTAAATATATAGTTACCAATTCATCATATTTCCTCGACTTTATAACTCCTGACAATCATAGAATTTTACAGTACAGGAGGACGCCATTCGGCCCTTCGTATCTATACTGATGCATGTAATCTCGAGATAACTTCACAAATGAGTTCTGATAAGTCATTTGGGAATCTAAACAGATTTTTTTTTGCAGGGCGAAAGTCGATGAATTACACGTGAAATACAATTCTGTCACACTTTAATTCCATTTCCACTCCCGGCTTTAGCTGATTAAGTGGGACGGAAGACTTGAATTCACCTTCCACTGAAACGGGATGTTTCGCCCGGGAAGTAACATTTAGGTAACAGGTGGGAACTACTTAGAAAACACATTTTCCCGAACGATTCAAAACAAGTAAAATGTAGGAAAGGTCAGCCAGCGTCACTTTCTACCCAGATCAAGATTTAAGCATGGAAAAAATAATTCGTCTCCAGTGATGCGACGTCCCTTTAAAAGGCAGCAATAGCGAGATTGAAAACTGATATATCAAAAAAACAAGTAATTTTATTCATTTTGTAATGTGCACACACGTCATATCCTAAAAAACATTCGTGATGTACAGGAGAGTGCCGTGTTGTGAGAACACGTCGAACTGAGGAGCATCCTAAAGACCATATTTCCTTTGCAGTGGAGGGACATTGAATTTAGTCTCAAATCCACCCCCTCGACCTCAAGACTCACAACGAGCTAACATATTGTTGCCGAGAGTTAGAATTATGTACAATACACACTTTCGAATATACTAGGGGCTCAGCCTCACACAAAGAAGAATTGATGTTAACAATCCCCCCAACCTCTCCAAAACATCGGCTATAGCTAAACTGTGTGGTTCCAATCCAAGGTATGCACCACATCCAAAACACAAACGTTACTTTGAACGCAATTCTCTAAATGACCCCTTACATTTGGAAACGTTAAAACAAAAAAAAGTTGACAAAGTACTCACCTAAAATGAAGCTAAGCCGAAACGTGAAGGAGTTTGGTTTGTTTTATAATTAGTTTATTCCCTCTACTTTGTCGACCCCGAGTTAACTGTCAAAGTATGAAATTTCCAAAGTATTTTATTTTCTACAACGCCATATAAATGCTTTCGTCACCAATGTTTAATCAAATCCGACCATAGGAACATCTGTTCCCGATGTTACCAGACTGCGGTGTAGCTAACTTTTTTTAAAGAAATCTTAAATAGAACTGCACCGCGCCCATAAATTAAAGACCCTTTCCATTTCCAACCCAGTTGGGTTCATGTTTCCAATTTCAGACTGCAGTTCTATACGAGTTGCATAATTCCTCTTGCTGCTTTCTATTGGTGAAGCATGATATCAAATTGTTAAGACATAAGTTTTCATCAGCAATTTACATATTCTAACATCTCATTCTACTTTTGACAGGCAGTAGACAGACAATGTTTGGCAAGTCTTCTCATCTCAGGGCTATACAAAATCACCTCCGTTTTGCAAGCATATTGAAACCTAAAGGGCTTTTCTCGAATACCTGGGTGACATTTAAAATGTTTGGGTTTCAACTAACACACTCCCACTAAGCAAACAAATGGACAGAAAGAGCAGTGAATTCTGCGATCCGCTCGCAAAGCAAAACATTCAAATTGCTTGCCAGAACTGTGCATGCGGATATGATTGCATTGATCTACAAGTTGTACTGCTGGCGTGAAAATACGTATGAGAACTTGCTGCCACTAATAATGCTGAACAACCATGAAACGGTGACAGGGCAAGTTCAGCAAAATAGGAGGTTGGCGGCTGGGAAGGAAATTAAGGTGGTTCCAAATGAACTAAAATATGAACACAAAGGTTTCGCTTTCAAATTAACCGTTTCTCATAGTCTTTCCTCTAGTGTTATGTAATAGATATCTTCACGTTACAGTAGGATTTTGAGCAATGAAATTGGTCACATTCATTTCATCCATATACTAACGTGTCTTTTTTTAAATATTCAAGAATATTTACGTTACAGTTTGCACCTTCCCATCAAACTAAAACGCAACAGCATATTGCCAATAGATTTTCATTCTACCAACGTCTAATAATTGACCTCGCAGCTTTTAAATGTACCCTTCAAATGGTGTAACATTGAAAAATATGGCACTGTCTCAGTGCCTGGCTTTTAAATGGGCTTCCAATTTCAAGCATCTCCGAAATACCCGACTTCAAATCAGCTTTCCGTTAATCCAAGGAAGATAGAGGCTGAGACAACAAGGTGCAGGGCTGGATGAACACAGCAGGCCAAGCAGCATCATAGGAGCAGAGAGGCTTGACTGAATTTCGTTTTACCATTACTAACGGGGAACAGTCCACGGATTAAAAAGATAACGCTATGCCTCTTGATATTATTTAAAATACTGTTTGGCTCAGTCTGAAAATAGATCTATTAAGAATCTATGCAGCTGATAGTTCCGGTGCTCTCAACAGGTACTCCCTGAATATTACGAGGCATTGGAGAAAGCTTTTTTTTAAGAATGGGGATCAGATGCTTTATTAACCTTCACTTACAAGCAAACTTTACTGGAGTCCATTTTCGGCCAACTCCCAATTCGAAGAAATGGCAATCTATTGTCTCAAAAAGATAACCTATCCAAGAACAACATGGTTGCAAATATCTCTATTAGATTCATCACGGAGATAAGCGTTAAGATGGTCATCTGCGTCCAAAAAATATAAGAATTCACCCACCCACTTTTCAGATATTATTGACAGTCAGTGATGAGACGACTACAGTATGTGAAAAGGTTTCTGTCTTATAAGGGGAAGGTGTTGGTGTCCTCTGTGCAAAACAAAATGCACGTGGAAAGGTTACTAATCAGTCAGCAGTCTTATTTTCCTACGTTGTCATATTCACGAGATAAGAATATAAATTGAAGAAATTGAAATATTCAAGGTGTTAATATCGAACCTGATGATATGGAATTGCTGCGTTTTATACAGTTATCATAGTATGGAATTGGATCAAAAATTTAAAAGTTTATTAATAATTAATCGGGGAGACTGAACTTCGTTGAAACTGGTGTGTGTAATTTAAGCCATAGACATGTTACACAGAATTTTGTTTCTCAAGCGACTAGCTGGTACTGAACATTGTAACCAAAAGTTCAGTTATTCTAATCTTGAGAGGATCTTCGTTTTGAGGAACAAACTATATGCATCAACATGCGTCATAACTAACCCATCTGCAGTCACTAGGTGATAACAATAAAGCTTCAAATGCTAGTTCTTGCTTGCGGTACCTATGGAGAATTCAACGTTCGGCAACAATTTACGAAAAGCCTGAGTTTTAAACCAAAATGGCAACAAGCCTAGTCAATATAAACCTACTTCTGTTAGCGACACGAAAACTCCCACTGTAAATGGTGAAAGTAAAGGAAACTGTGTTAAAATTATAGGATTGATGAATTCCTGGATTATATCCAGTCATGTCAAATACACTTTTTTTTGGAAGGCAAATGCTATGGGCCTTTATTGACAATGTGATCATTTGAAATAATAAGATTAAAATGGGTTTGATGTTAAGGAGGTAACATTGTACCCTGTGGCCTCTGCAAGCAGAGCGAATAGCCGACTATTTTGAGAATTACTGTTAACATCTAACTCAGTCTGAAGAGAACTAAAGAAATAGTTCTGTGGGCAAATTGACCTTGTAGTTTTTTTTTGTCAAAAAAGATATAAAATGATTAAGCATGAAATATTTGGCTTGGTGTCCACAGGCAGTTTATGGAAATTGAATTTAAAAACACTAATATGAAAGAAGAAAACCCAGGGTCCTTAACGTTTTTAATGCGCGGTACGATTCACTTCAATTTCCCGTGTTTACGCCAATAGATAAAATGTTCTGTCGGTTCTGAGCATCTTTTTTATGTTTTATCACTGAAATATTCAGACTGCAATCTGATACACTAACAGATGATAGGATTGTGTGGAGTCAACCGTCCTTCTATGACTGTTTGATGATAATCAATGCGAGATAAGTGCACTACCGCTAGTAGTCACAATATTTGTTTATATAAATTGCACTAAGTGCACTTAGTACATGTTAGGAGATCATCAAAACGTTATGTAAATATCTTCCTAAGCAGAAATATTTAAACAGGAAACTGTTTCGATCACATGGGCTGGGTGGAGATTGTACAGCACACTCAAATATATTTGGAAAGCTCTGATTTCTTAATTAGAGCCGGTGACACAGCAAAATAAGAACAACGAATGACTTAGATTCCGAACCAAGAATTATTTACACCTTCAAAGGTAGAACTGTAGAGCCTCATAGTCATTTGTTTCCTTGTGGAAAGAGATTATTTCAACAAGGCCAACAATTCCATGCCCTCTTTCTGTTGCTGTTGTTCAATTGGAGTGATCCACACTTCTCCCATTCCCGTCACTTTTCTGTTTTCCTTTAGACAAAGTATTCTTAGAATGCAAATAGTAAGTCAGCTTTTCACGACAGCAAATGAAGAATGCGTTTTTTTTAGAAGTAGAGAAATGGAGAAGAGGGAAAGGAACTGACAGACAGCCGTCCAAACATCTTTACCGACTTTGTCCCTGCCCAGTGCCCAAACATGATGAAGCACAGAGCAACTTTACCTTATATCCGCATCCCCACATCTATCACCTAGATGTCACAGCCTGGTCATTTATCACTAAACCTGTCTCCAGACACACTTACTTATCTGAAAATTCCAATGTCCAAAGCCAAATTGAAAAGCAATATCAAAACCATCGTCTATGCTCTGGAGATATCAGGAAGCTGGAGGCACTCGGCTATCAGTTTATAACAAAAGATTCCAGCTCAGTGCAGTTTGCAGCCAGCGACATCTTTGCACGGCTCGGACAGATTGTTGCACCGCAGCTAGCAGAGAGTGGATGGATGAGGGTTCCTCACAATACGAACGTTACTTCCGTAATACGATTATATGATAACCATCAAAATGAGAGACGTGTATTCATGGCAGGGGGGTGGGAGTTAGGCAGGAGCTTTACAAATGACACCCTGCGGGGTACTTTGTTGTTTTGATTTTCCTAAGGTCATTTATTTTTCATCGTTCCGTTGCTTTGAAAATAAACTGTCAGAAGGGTTTGCAGTCGATCTAAAACACTTAATCTATTTAATATGTTCAACCAACGCAGACTTAACTGCCAAGCAATTAGAAATCGGCGGTTGTACGATTTGAAATGGGTTTCAAAATGTGGAAGCTAAACTCCAACCCCGCATCAATCCCCCCATCCTCTACCCCTCACCACCACCACACACACACACACACACACACACAAACTTCCTGTCAAAGTGGCAAAGAAACATTTCTTTAAAATCAGCTTAGGACTCATGATTCCAGGAATCTTGCGTTCAACACACGGGGGCTCCCTCATCCCTCGGATGATCTAATGGGAGGGAGTCAGGAAACCTCCGAAACTAAAGCAATAGGGACAGCGAGGATATAGTTGTAAGACTTCGAAACAGTTTCCACTCAACGTGAACTGAAAAGTTACCTGTCAGTGTTCGCCAAAATGGCGAACTGAACGCATTTGTGCAATTCCAAAAATAACAATCGTTGTGGAATAGATTGTGGTTTAAATGGATATGTATCACACAGCTGAAACGGACGTACCGTTTTTTCCTATCTCTGTAACTGCCACAGCAAATTTATTGCTTCTCACTTTTTCAATAGTATTAGGTAGTCAGTTTCAACGTGAGAGCACAAATCCTCTGTCTATGTGTTTTAGAAAGCCCTTGTATCATTTTATGCTTTCCGCATCCATATTATTTCTCGCAAATAAAATTCCAGAAATAGTCATCGATTGAATTATTTTGACTGTTCAGTGTAAGTTAAGGAATCTGGCTGTGATTTTAAAAAGACGTGTCCTGTATTATAATAGGCCACTGCAATCATTTTCATTAAAGTAAATTATATAAAGTGATTGAACTTCGCAAACAACTACTCGTTAGCGAGAAATACGTTGATTTATTAATCTTTAGACATCTTTTGTAGAAGTTAAGTTTCAACTACGAATAAAACCAATATCACTTATTTGACGATTCACTTGCAATTTGTTTTCCAATTTCTAAAGTTGGGCTGGGGGGAGGGGGTGGTTGCTGGATGAAGGCAAGGTGGCCAGCACCACCAAAATACATCTCAAACATAAGATTACATCGTGCCCAATAAACACTCACTTCCGAACGCTCCCCCAACAGCAGAGATCCTGTCACTTCTAGTATAATGCTCCAGAACATGCAGTCACTGACATTTAGTCTCCTGCAAAGGTAGGAATCTTGTACGCCCGGCCCTTATCTCCCCACCCCCATGACAGTGCCTCCTTCTCTTTTGCGAGTTCAGAATCAGCAGCCAATTATACAACGTTCTTTCTACGATTATCATTTCTGCTCAAGGCAGATGGTCTATTGATTCCAATTACAGCCAATTCAAACACCCCCAACTCCCCCAAACAACCCCCTCAAAATCAACAGGAATAACAACTTATCATTTCAGACTCGGTACTCCATTCGGTTAGAAACTACGTCTTAATAAGACCCCCCTTCTTCCTCTACCCAAGGGCATGCAACTCGCTTCTTCTAAAGACATTTCCCTGACTGATGCCTGGACCTCTTTCAATTTCAGGGAATAGACAATCCGTTTCTATAAGTCCGATCTCGTTAAAAGTGAGTCGGCCGGCTGAACTATTCAGGGACATTTTTAAAAGGTCGCGTCAGGCAAACTGTAATAATGCAAGACTTCCAGTGTATATACAAAAAAAAGTAAATTGGCCCCCGCAACTGTAGATAAAGCTGTGGAGGGAGAAGGAAAACCTGCTCCATGACACTATTTCCTTTTGTTGTGCTTAAGACATCAACATTAAGTTCGTGATCATCCGAAACTTAAGACATCAATATTCCAGAGTCACAGCTGTTCTGCAATGTACAGTCCCGCTTGTAATAGTGCAAACTCCATCAACCATTCTGTTTAGTATCACCTCTTGCTTGAGCAGTTAGTGCTTTGAAATAATGGCGCTAGCTTCCAGATAAAAGTGGAATTCGATCATTACAATGTGTGAAAACTAAAATCCTGCATCTTAGTCTCTGCATTTCTTTTTAAATGATGATGTTTCCGGGTAGATGTGCAAATACATTTTCCCCGGCACTGCGAAATCACTAGCTTCAGATGTCCAAATTCATTTTTATTTTCACTCTTGATGTTTGATGCTGCTGAAAATTTCGGGCCTTATGTTTGCCAGCTTCGTCAACATTTTTTGCCGTGTTTAAATACCGCGATTTGGGGACAAGTAGCTTTTATTTGTCATTCTTTGCCAGACCACGAATCATAATCTTTCAGAAGTTGCCCCTGCCCGGGTCAATAAACATTACTTTGGGGTTAAGAAGCCTTCAACTCAATGGTCATTTGAGACCAGTGGACGACTCTATTTTCTATGGCACTCCATTAAAGTCGTGAATTTAGCAGGTTGTAAATCAAATCATATTCGTTCTAGTCACGGATTGTTTTTTTTCCCCCGCAGCAGAGTGCACGTTGAAAAACCAGGAATCATTACAAGGGACTAACTTCCTGTAGTTGTATTTTTCCACATTCTCGAAGTGGCAGTTCAGCAAACTGACATGGGGCCACTTAAATATAATTTAAAATCACCACTTTGATTTCAACGTGACGTCTAACGGAAAATAATAAGTTTGTTTCCATTAGATTCGCGTTATTGGTTTACAAAACCTCGGTGTTGTTTTGTTAACTGTGACATTTTTAAAACTGTGATATGGTTTTTCAGCTCCCTTTGGCTGTTCAGCTGGAGTTATGCGTCCTCAAAAAGATTAACCTGAGCTATTTTGTTTGGAATGAAACAAGCGCACGAAGGTCACTCCACACTAGATGGAGCTACACACCGTTTGAGAAAATACGGCACAGAACTTATAAAGTATACATTTGTAATAAGTTTTAAAATTAAAATGTAATTGTGCACACATCCCAGTCTTTTTTAATATCATAAATAGGTACCAGACGTCCCAGAGAGGAAGAGGGTTATTTTCACATTGCTTGGACAGAAATACCTGCACTACCATCTGAGACAATGTGCATGTTCACCCAAACTGAAATTAGTTCTTGACTGGACCTCAGTAATGTCATTGTTATTACATCCTGTCATGTACAAGTAGACTCAACAGTTAACATTAAAATAGAGAACCATTGAGATGGTGAGTTCGGAGAAGATACTTCTTAGATAGCATTATCAATCGCAATCTGCCTGTGTGCAATTTATAAAAGCCACTTTGTGTCAGGAACATGTTCTGCAGTTTTTATACAGTATTGCAGTTAAAAAAAAGCAAGGTTCCTGACCAAACGTAAGAGCGAACACGTACTTGTAGAGCCTAATGTTAGTTTACTGCAGCATCTAATATTAGAAATGGTCATGATTCACACAGCTACCGCACGCTTATATAAAAGGTTACTAACAGCGCAGCTCATTTACAAGACATTTGTACATCTCAATTTTTTTTTAAAAAAAAAGCCATGAACGATGCTGCAGTCTCATGGCAGACCTACCCCCATACTTCTTTGGCAAAGCGGTCACCAAGTAATCCAAGCTTACAGTATCAAGCAGGTAATTCCTCTGCGGTGATCTTTTGCTTAACGTCCTGATCTCTCCCGCCAAAGCATGAAACGGGTTAAGATGTCTGTGGCGTAAGGGCTCCGAGGATCAACACGATGAAAATTGACTTTTCAGATCGAATTATTGAAACCTGGCTCAGTGAATTAAGCGTCTCAGCAGCATTCCTTTTTCTTAACTGATCCGAGCGGAGTATACCGCCACTATTTCTCTTCCAAGGAATGAGGGCTATTGACATCAATGTCCATCTGCAATAGAAATAATTAGTGCTTCTAACAAACTGTGGGCGTGATGTACGGAAACACTTTGGATGGAATAAAATATTCAGGAACGAAGTGCCTTTGGCCAGATCGTCAGCAATAAACTGCGAGAGCTTTCCCCAGCAGCCCCCCTCCCCCCGCACTCTCTCTCTCTCTCTTCTGATCTCCGCTGGCTTTGAGTTCAAACAGGCAAGATTTCCTTCTTGAAGTCTCGAATCAAGTTTTCGGTCCGCACTCGGGTTGGGATTTTGTATGGCACAGCGTCCGGACTTGTTAGAAAGCGGAGTCCGCGGACAGTGAACGGTCCCACACACATGGTTCAAAAGTCCTGGCTGACATTCTGAGGCTGTGGCCAGAAGCCTGAGCTTTGCAGAGTTGGATGATCTATCTCCAGAGCACGACCTCTGCTCCCCCCCCCCACCTCAACCTCAAGCCCTCTCCTTCCCCTCCCCTGCTTGCAGCCACTCAGTATTTCCTGAGCTCCTATGTGCGGCTCAGCCTTCAGGTTTGTACCAGGAGCCCGGGTTTTACACACAATCCACTGGCGTCCGCAACCACACCAACTCCAGGCTGGGCGATCCACACAGGACCATGATCCACTACAGGCTTCGTGCTCCCTGCTCCGCTCCCTGGCTCTCACCTGTCCTCCCTCCCTCCCTCACTCACTCCATCCCTCCCTCACTCTTCTCCTCAACTCGAAGCTTTGACTCCTCCCGCGGGCAAGCGGCTCGACCAGCTGCGCATGCGCCGCTCCCTCCCCAGCCCCAGCTTTTAAAGCTGTCTGTCCTATTCCCCACCAGCCACGGGGACACCTCGCCATTTCACACCGAGTGTTCAACCCAGACCACTCACTATCCGTTGGCAACTCATTGATCTTGCTTTTTGTTCCACCTAAAACCAGAAAGCGATTTATAACTGAACAACGAGAATCGCTGTTACCGACTGGAATTTAACATTTCCACACCATTACAACTAGGTGTAAATCATGAACCTATAATTAAAGTGTTTGCTACGAACTGACCTAAGAAAGAATGTGTTATTGCTGCCTCTTTCTAGAAAAAAAATCATTTGCAACCATGGGTTTATATTTCTGGTCTAATACATTGGAACGGTTCTCATTACACAGGCAACGCAAGAGGAGACTATGGAAAGTACATCAGATTTGAAGAGCGCAAGTTTGTGTCTTATTGTACACTTGTGTAACATGTATGTACCTATATTTACCGGTTTAAATCATTCATTGACATTTGCACCAAGTTCGAGACGCTGATATGAACTGATTTATCCATCAGCGAGGCAATTGGATAAACAAAGAACCCTTTCCAAAACCCCGTGAGCACAAAATTTGAAGAAACTGAAGGAGCAAACAAGAAATGTGAAGACAGCCAGAGTGTGCTTTCTTTTTGGGGTGGGGTGGTGGCAAGAATGCTGGCCATCCTTGTCTTGAAATGTTGTATCACCTAGAACTTACATCGAGGTTTAAAACTGTGCAGCCTATTAAAGTACTGAAAAGTAAAGTCTCCATAAACACACACCCAACATCATAGCTGCTCCGATTCCACTTTGGGAAAGACGGGACAACAACAGAAAGAAGCCCTGAGTTAATTGCAATTTTGTTTTTATTTTCTCCGAACAAGAAGAAAGCTTAATTTCATAGTGAAAGGCAGAGCGAAGGGAAAGGCAAATTGCTCCGTACACGGGCTTTTCCAACAACATCCGGCAAAGTTTCACAAGACGCCAGTGAAGTTAATAATGAAAAAGAGAAACAGATTGTTTAAAATAAAATCTGCTTTCGGAGGAGTGTCGGCCAGCGCATCAAGTGACGGATTCAATACAGACTTTACAAAAATCCCGACCAGAATCGTTTCCTATAACCAACTTCAATATTAACGCCACGGAATCGTTGGTTTCCTGGTAATCTTTTGATTGAAATAGTCTCTGCCTCATCCTCCAGTCTCTCTCAGTGCTGTTCAGTTCCGAACACTGCTCCAATTCTGTAATTACAGACGAATTTACGTCCGGAAAGGGTGGGAGAGACATAGAGGGAGGAATCGCTGCGGTATTTTTGTACACCCAGGCTAACATTTTCGTGTTTTCAGCTACAGCATATTACAAGGGTCATCTTTTGCACTAAATAGAAGTTTCCCATCAAGCTAACGGTTTTAATGGCTGCTGGAAGGCAGTTTACCTTAGGAAAACAAAAGGGGACAGTGTTCAGCTGATAGTCGTATCTAAACAGGATTTAACCCCCTTCATTATTTATTTTGCCAAGTGCAGCTTTCACGGCGCTCCACTTTTCTACGGGTTCCACTGAAATCAGCCGAGGTCTGCAAAACGGAATTCATAGAAAATGCGTAAAATTGCTCGAAACAAGACGTTGATCATGGCAGAAATGAGTGCGGGGTTCGGAAACAGCACCGGGAGATCGAGCCATTTCTTAACCGCGAGAGAGTGAAATCCAGATCCTTATTTCGCCACTCAAAACATATTTCTCGAGAAATCCGCAGTGTACATCAAACCGTTCAGTTGCTGCTTTGACAGTGTGTAAAACACTAAACTCGTTTTCTTTTTGCTCCATTTTTGCAACTGGGGAATGGAATGCCATTCAGAATGGTGGTGCAGAGTTTGTGTGTGTGTTTTAATTGCCGCTCATAATTTACTGGAGGAAGGTGGGGGGTTGGATGCAGCCCATGGCGGCGGTAATCACTTGAACTCGGGGCAGAGCCTCTTCTCCGGCCCTTCTCCCCAGCAAGCTCATGGGGTCGCCGGGGAGTCCGGTTAACCGGGAGCGAGATCTTCAGGAGACTTATTAATAAACCGATCAAAGCCACTCCACTCATTGTCCTCCGCACCACTCAGAACCGCCCACCCCCACCTGAAACACACTTTCATTTAGTGGTGGCTCAATGGAGACCACGTAGTCTACAGCATTTGCCAGTGGCTTCCCAGTGGATCCCTCACTATCTGCCACTCTATGCCAACCTTCAGGTACCCCATTCATGGGCACGACCGCTTCTCTCGCCCCTCCGCCCACCGCAACGTTCAAGCCATAACTCGCCTTCACTCACCTTTGGCCTGGGGACATATGATGGGTGTATCCTGGGCCTCTTGTGGGTGCCTCACTGACACTGGTCACTCCTGTTATTGCTGACGATATGAGGAGTTGCCAGTTTCTGACTGACCAGCAGCTCCCAGAAGATACAGCATTTGTGCTGGTGATCCCGTCATTGGGGCTGACTTCATGGTGTCTACTTAAGTGCCTGAATGGCACGTGGTTCCCTCAGGTCTCTTCCAGGGAATTTACATATGCTCCCCGTCAGTTTTCTGACCAGTGAACAAGACATGCCGCAGTCTGACAACACTCCAGCCGTTGATATTACTCATCTCAGAAATTGGATTCTCTACAGGATAAAATAATCAACTGAATCAGTGCATACAGTACTTATTGTTGTTCAGTAAATGATCCACAATAGCCTGCTTATTCATTTCTCTTCAATGTAATATATGGTGCGACAAGCTTACCAGAGTTTTTATCAGTCCATGGTGGCATCATTATGGAGGTGGAACACGCTACCCATTCCAATATCACAGTACCCACATTAACCAATAAAAGCCCTGAGGTCTTTTCAGATTCTGGAACAGAGCTTCAGGAAGAGAGCTTAGGGCCTAGGTAATTGAAGGGCTGGCAACCAATCGTGGAGAAATTCTAATTGAGAATACATGAGAGGTCAGTAATTATATCTTCAACAACTCTTGGCATTTACAAATCAATTTCCATACAATAAGAAAATGCAAAGAAAACCACATTGGGGTTTCATTAAGGCAGAGATGATAAGAAAAGTCCAGAAGTTATTCTAATACACTGCTACTCATTATAAAACATTCTTTTAAGCAACTAAACCCATTAAAACTAGAGACATAGTGAAAATACTCAAATGTCACTCAAGATTCCACAGACAGAAGAGAAGCTACTGTTCACATAAAATGTGACATCAGGCCAGGTACAGCTCCCAAAATTATCTGTGCCATAATCCAATTTAATGTAATCTTTGAAATGGCAAATATACTGACAGCAGAGTGACATTCTATTTACTGATTTTTCAATTTTAATTGCAAGATACAGGATTGCATTCCAATGGCAACCAACACCCCTTTCCCTGATGGCAGGCTTATCCCAAGTGTTCTTATTGTAGGATCCAGTTATTTTTATGCCTGTTCACTTGTTTTCAGTGATTTCTGTATATAGACTCCTAAATATCACTCCTCAACCATAGCTCCAATCTTTCACCATTTAGAGAATTCTTTGATCTAATGTTGATACGTCCTAAGTAGATGACCTCATGCTTTGCCACACCATTTATCATAGTTATACACATCCATTTTATCTATCCTCAAGCCTCTTGGCTACTTTCTATTTCTATCTACTCTAGTTACTGTGCAGCTTAATTTATTGTCATTGTGAACAAAGATAACCGTTCCCTATTCCTTTAACCAAGTCTCTTGTGAATATAATGATCACTGGGGATATCACCTATCACATCTTGTCATCAAGTCTTCTCCCTAAATGTCTACATTAGCTGTTATATGTTTTTTGTGACCAATTAGCATTCTAGCTGCTGTGGAAGCAATTGCTTGTAACCATAATGGAGAGGTGATTAGGAGGATGGGAGGTGAACGGGACAGGCCAAACTGGACTTGTGAAAAGGATATTGCCATGTCATAACTTGCCTCCATTCTGGGGGGTGTCCCATACAATAAACATGGGGACAAAACTGTCCAGTTGTAAGAGGCATTTTTAAAGCCAAGCATTCAATGTGCAATGAATCACATATTACAAATGTACAATGTTATTCAAAGAAGAGCAGAAAGTTCTTTCAGTGTCTCACTCTCAGAACTCTTCCTTTAGCTACATCCCCCAAAAATTAGGGAATTAGTCTTATGTCAAATTACTGTTTGTGGGATCCTGCTGCATACAAAATTACTTACCAAATTTTCCTGCTGATGAACAATGACTCAATTTCAATGTAATTTATTACAAGTGAAAAATTTTGGAATGTTTTGAGGAGTTGTGATAAACACTAAATAAATAAGATTCTACTGTGTATACCGGATCAATGGAAAGAAAACAAGGCTGGAATTGTTCTTTCTTGATATTTTATTCTCAGACCTTTGAGGAGTGGCTCTGTTGGCCTTGTTCCTGATCCCAGAACTCTTTGATTTCCTTAATTCTTCTGTGTTGAAGCAACCCATCTGTGTGAAATACCATTTCTACATTATTTGCTTTGCCATTAACTGATGATCCCACTAGCAAGTTTGTGCTGGATTACTTTTCAGAAGACTAGTGAATTGTCTGTTCTGGCAACATGTTGGGTCAATAAAGATATATTTTCAGTTATTGTGCCAACATAGTGTTCAGAATATTTTGCCATCCAATTCTTATTTGATCCCTTTATGTTTTTAGTCTTCCAGCCAATTGACCTTATGTTCGCAGATGGAAAAATCTACGCCCAACCAAACTATATTTAAGTGCAAACTATCTGTTTGCCTCTTGAAAAATAACATGTTTACTTTGCTCATCTGTTCCCCAGATGTGTTGCCTAATTAGACAGGAAGGAATCTGGCAAATTTCAAACAAAGCAATGAATGTCATACGTTGACACCTGCCATAACTGTGTCCTTTCTCCAAGACCACTGAGAATGCTTTACAGATGTAATGCCCATCCACAATAGCTGAGATATGAGAAAGTACTTGGTTTAGCATGTAGCTTGTTGAAAAAATTCCAGATATTGAGATAGAATTTTTTTGGCAGCACGATCATCCCAAAGACACTATGGAATGTGGCACAAAGGAAGCTAATTGTCATGAAGCATTCGGCTTGAGACTTCATGAATCATGGGAACTAAAGAGTGCTTGGTGGCCATTTGGCCCACACTGTCATCATCAGCTCTTCAAATGGATCTATCTACTCTAGCTCCATTTCCCTGTCTTTTCTCTCACCCAGTTCCTTTTAAAGATGTTAGATTAGTTGTCTGAATACCCAATGCACTCCCTTTATCACTCTTAACTAAATTACTTACTTTAGTCAAGCGCATATAGTCTTTTGGAAATACATGTTGGGTAGGTCTGATCAGCTTGAGCCTTTCTAAGTATTCATTCACTTCAACCCATATTATGGACTCTGTCTGTAAATGGCAATAGTAACAATGCTCATTATCGTGAGGAAGTCTCACTTATTAGTTGTGCGCATTAGGAAATTGTGACTCTGCTGCTCATGATTTTCTGTCTGTTCAAAAGATGAATGCATGCTGTCTTTTCTGCAGTTGGCATTCAGAATGTTATTCCTTAGAAATTTCCCAACACACACAATAGGTCATGTGAGGTAGCCTTGCAACTTTTCTCTTTTTGAACACTGTGCCATATTTTCTGAGTTCAGTCCTTCAGTACAGTCTGTATTTCCAAAAACTAAATTGGAAAATTCTGATTAAATAGAACAACATTATGCTGAATATAAGGCAGAGAACAAAACCAGGTCATTCAGTCAAACCAGACTGTGCTGGTGTTGAGGTAAGGCAAACCAGGGCAGGACACATACAGTTAATGGTTGGACCCCAGGAAGTGTTGCCAAACAAAGAGCCCTTGGGGTTCAGGTGCATAGTTCCTTGGAAGTGGAATCACAGGTAGAGAGGTGGTAAAGAAGGTATTTGGCACGCTTGCCTTCATTGGTCACAACATTGAGTATAGGAGTCAGGATGTCATGTTGCAGCTGTATAGGACATTAGTGAGGCCACTTTTACAATACTGCATACAATTCTGATCATCCTTCCAGAAGAAAGATGCTGTTAACTTGAGAGGGTGCTAAAAGATTTACAAGGATGTTGCCAGGATTGGAGGTTTTGATCTATAGGGAGAGGCTGAATAGGCTGGGGCTTTTTTCTTTCCTTGGAACATTGGAAGCTGAGGTGGCCTTATTGAGGTTTATAAAATCATGAGGGGCATGGATAGGGTGAATAGCCAAGGTCTTTCTTCTAGGGTAGGGGAGCCCAAAACAAGAGGGCATAGTTTTAAGGTGAGAGGAGAAAGATTTAAAAAAGGACCTGAGGGGTCACCTTTTCACACAGAGGGTGGTGCATGTATGGAACGAGCTGCCAGAGGAAATGATCAAGGTGAGTACAATTACAACATTTAAAAGGCAGTTGGATGGGTATATGAATAGGAAGGGTTTAGAGGGATATGGGCCAAAAGCTGGCAAATGGGACGAGGTCAGATTGGGATGTCTGGTCGATGTGAATGAGTTGGACCGAAGGGTCTGTTTCTGTGCTCTTTGACTCTATGACTCTATGACAAAGAAGCTGATTAAGAAGGGAAAATAGAGTAAATGAGAGTAAGCTTAAGAGGAAACATTCAAACCGATAGTAAAAGCTTCTATAGGTGTGTGAAGAGAACATGATTAGTAAAGACGAATATCAGTGCCCCTATAGTCAGAAATAGGAGAACTTGTAATGGAGAGCAAAAAAAATGGTAGATCAATTACATACATATGATTGTTCTGTTCTCACAAAGGAAGACAAAAGTAACATCTCAAAAAAAATGGGGGAATGCAGGGCCTAATGAGAATGAGGAATTGAAATTAATTAATATTAGTAGGAAATGGTGTTGAGGAAACTAATGGGATTAAAGGCAGATTTCTTTCCCCCAGGGCCTGCTAAACTTCATCCCATAGTATTTAAGCAAGTAGTGCGAGAAATAATAGATGCGGTCCTGGTCATCTTCCAAAATTTTTAGACACTGGAACAGTTCCTACGAATTGGAAGGTAGCTAATGTAAACCGGCCATTTAAGGAGAGGCAAAGAGTAAACAACAGCTTGACATCAGTAGTGGGAAAATGCTAGAGACTGTTATAAAAAATGTAATAGCAGAGCACTTGGAAGATAGTGACGAGATTGGACGAAGTCAGCATAGATTTATGAAGGGGAAGTTGTGCTTGGCAAATCTACTGGAATTTTTTGAGGATGTAACTAGGAGAATGGATAAAGGGAAGCCAGTAAATGTGGTTTACTTGGATTTCGGTAGGTTTTCAATAAGGTCCCATATAAGAGATTAGCATGCAAAATTAAACCACATGGGATTGGAGGTCAAGTACTGAAATGGATTGAGAACTGATTGGCAGTTAGGAACAAAGAGTAGAAATAAATGGGTCTTTTTCTAAGTGGCAGGCAATGAATAGTGAGGTACTGCAGGGATCAGTGCTTGGACTCCAGTAATTCACAAATATATTAGTGATTTAGATGAGGAAACTATGTGTCTTATCTCCAAGTTTGCAGATGATGCAAAGCTGGGTGGAAGGGTATGTTGTGAAGAAGACACAAAGAAGCTTCAGTGTGATTTGGACAAGTTAAGTAGTGAAGAAAACATGGCAAATGCAGTATAATGTGGATAAATGTGAGAATATCCATCCTAGTCTTAAAATAGGCAGACAGATTCTACCTGAATGGCGATAGATTGGGAAAGGGGGACATGCAACGAGACCTGGGTGTCATTGTACACCAGTCACTGAAAGCAAGTATGCAGGTACAGCAGGTGGTGAAGAAGGCAAATGGTGTGTTGACATTTATAGCAAGAGGATTCAAGTACAGTAACAGAGGTGTCTTGCTATAACTGCACAGGGCATCGGTAAGACCATAGCTAGTGTATTTTGTGCACTTTTGGTCTCCTTATTTGAGGAAGGATATCCCGGCCATTGAGGGAGCGCAAAGAAGGTTTACTAGACTGATTCCTGCAGTAACAGGACTGATGTGCGGGGAGAGACTGGATTGGTTAGGACTATAATTTGGACAGGATTTGTCTGGGGAGATGAGGAAGGATGTTCTCAATGACCATGGAGTCCAGAACCAGGGATCACAGACTAAACATAACGGGCAGGCCTTTTAGGACAGAGATGAGGAGGAATTTTTTCACCCAGAGAGCCTGTGAAATTTTCTGCCACAGTAAACCATTGAAACCAAAACATTAAAGTCTTTCAAGAAATATGTAGATATAGTTCTTCGGACTAAAGAGATCAAAGGGTTCGGGGAGAAAGTGGGAAAAGGGTACTGAGTTGGATGATCATCCATGATCATAGCGACTGGCAGAGCAAGCTCAAAGGGTCGAATAGCCTACTCCTGCCTCTATGTTACGACTGTTAAAAATGGCAAAACCTGGCAACTACAGACCCATCAGCTTAACATCAGATTAAAAATAACTGAAAGAACTACAGATGCTAGAAATCAGAAATTGCTGGAAAATCTCAGCAGGTCTGCCAGCATCTGTGGAGGGAAATCAGAGTTAACATTTCGGGTCGAGTGACCCTTCTGCAGATCTACTTCAGGTCTCTGGATCCAAAACATTAACTCTGATTTGTCTCCACAGAATCTGCCAGACCTGTTGAGATTTTCCAGCAATTTTTGGTTTTGTTTTTGGCTTATCATCAGTGATGGGATGGGTGGTGGTGTCTAGGGGTTGGAGGTGGCAGGTAGAGGAATATATGGATGGGTTTTGCTGACGTTTATAGGTGGCAGTCTAGAACAAAATTAATTGACAGTTTGAAATGTTTGGACTAATTAATAAAGTCAGCATAGGTTTGTTAATGATATTTGACTGAATTTAGCAAATTCTTTGATAATGCAGTTGAATGAATTATCAAAAATAGTATAGTTGATGATGTGTATGATCTTTTAAAAGCTGTTTGACAAGTTGTTACATAACAGACCTGTTTGCAAAGTTGGATGGTAATAAAGGATCAGTGGAAGCAGTTGAATAAATTTAGCTAAGGGATAGAAAGCAGTTTGCTGGTGAATTATTGCTTTTCATACCAAATGATTGGGGGAACGGGGGCGGTGGTGAGGAGGTGGTGGGGGTGGTCCTTGCTTTTGATAGACAGTTTGGTTGCATGCATTAGAAAAATTGCTGTAATGTTAATGACCTGGATTTGGGTACAAAGGACACAATTTCACAAAATGTAGAAACGTAATAGACAATGAGAAGGGAGCAACAGGCTTAGGAGGTCATAGTCTGCCTAAATGGACAAACACATGACAGATAAAATAAAAAGAAGGTTGGAAAAGTCTAACAGATTCAATATCACTCATGGACAAAAACAGTTACTGTTTCAAGTCAAATATGATTACTTTTGGGAATTTCGATTTACTCTCTTTACGAAAGACTAACACAAAAGTGAATGCTGTGATTTGGTCGAAAAATTGTGGAGAAGCATTGTGAAGTAAATGGTTCAATTTTGATGGGGTACACGAGGAGAAAGACTTTGGGGTGGATACAGAAATCTTTGAAGGTGGTAGAACAAGTTGAGAAGGATGCTAAAATTTGTGGGGAGCTTGGTTTCATTAATAGAGAAATTGAATAATTTGAAGAAATTTATGCCAAAATTTTATAAAATACTTGTTAGGCCTGAACAAGAGTATTGTCTTCAATTTTGGGCCTTACACTGTAAGAAGGATATCAAGGCCTGAGAAAGTGTTCAGAAGATGCTAATGACTTAGAGGAAGGAAGCGAATGTACTGTAACCAAATTTGCAGATGACACAAGAATAGGTGGAAAGGCAGGTTGTGAGAAGAATACAAACTGTTTACAAAGAGAAATTGATAGGTTAAGTAAGTGGGCAAAAAATGGTAAATGGAATATAATGTGGGAAAATGCAAATTTCTTCATTTTGGAAGGGAGGACAAAAGAACAGAGTATTATTTAAATCAGGAAAAACTGCAGAAATCTGCAGCACAAGGGGACTGGGGATACTTGTGCATGAAACAGGGAAAGCTAACACACAGTACCGGCAGCAGGCAATCAGGAAGGTTAAAGGAATGTTGGCCTTATTTCAAAGGGATTGGAGTATAAGAGTAGGGAAGTCTTACTGCAAATGTCCAAGATGATGGTGAGACCACATCTGGAGCACTGTGAACAGTTTTGGCTCGCATATTTAAGGAAAGATATCATATCATTGGAGGCAGTTCAGAGAAAATTCACTAGGATGATCCTCGATATGGAGGGATTGTCAGAACTCTTTGGAATTTAGAACAATGAATAATGATCTCATTGAAATACGTAAGATTCTTAAGCGGCTTGACAGGTAACTGCTAAGAGGATATTTCTAGTCATGGGGGAGCCTAGACCCTAGTCTGCAAATTTTGACTGACATGGGAAGGAATTTCTTCTCCCAGCATTGTGAGTCTTTGGAACACCTTGCTACAGAAAGATTTGGGTTAGAGTCCTTGTGCATATTTAAGACTGAGATAGGTAGATTCTTGATGAGTAAGGGAATCAAGGATCATGGGGCAAGGGCTGGAAAGTAGACATGAGGAATGTGGGATCAGCCATGATTCTATTGAATGGTCAAGCAGGCTTGAGGGGCCAAATAGCCTACTCCTGTTCCTATTTCTTATGGTCTTATGGTCAAAGAGATTAACTTATGTTTCTAGGGATTCAGGGATTCAGTTTTGAGAATAAACTAGAAAAAGTGGAATTATTTTCTTTAAAAGGCAGAGAAAGTTATAAGATTTGAGAGAGGTGTTTAAAATTCTTATTGATAGAATAATTAAAAATAAATTATTTCTGGTTGCAGAAGGATTGATAGAAGGAGGCAATGTTTAAGATAATTGGGTAGGCAATGGCCCAGTTGTATTATTGCTAGACTATTAATCCAGAAACCCAGATAACCCAAGTTCAAATCCCACCACGGCACTTGGTGGAATTTGAATTCAATAATTAAAAAAAAGAATCTGGAATTAAGCACCTACAGATCACCATGAAATCATTGCCGATTGTCAGAAAAACCTATCTGGTTCACCAATGCCCGTCAGGGATAGAAATCTGCCGCCTTCACCTGGTCTGGCCTACATGTGACTCCAGATCCACAGCGATTTGGCTGACTCTCAATTGCCTCTTGAAATGGCCAAGCAAGCCACTCAGTTGTACCGATCGCTACAAAGTCTCAAAGAAATGAAACCGGACGGATCACCTAGAATCAACCTAGAAACCGGAAAAGACAACAACAGAAACATCCCTGTCGACCCCTGCAAAATCCTCCTCACTAACATCTGGGGGCTAGTGTCAAAATTGGGAGAGCTGTCTCATAGAGTAGTTAAGCAATGGCCTGACATAGTCAAACTCACAGAATCATACCTTATAATGTCCCAGACACCACTATCACCATCCCTAGGTATGTCCTGTTCCACCGCCAAGACAGACCCAGCAGAGGTGGGGGCACAGTGGTATACAGTCAGGAGGATGTTGTTCTAGGAGTCCTCAGCATTGACTCCGGACCCCGTGAAGTCTCATGGCTTCAGGTTAAACATGGGCAAGGAAACCTCCTGCTGATTACCACAAACTGTCCTCCCTCAGCTGATGAATCAGTACTCCTCCATGTTGAACAGCACTTGGAGAAAGCACTGAGGATGGCAAGGGCACAAAATGTACTCTGGGCGGGGGATTTCAATGGCCACCACCAGGACCGGCTCAGCAGCAGTACTACTGACCGAGCTGGTCGAGTCCTAAAGGACATAGCTGCTAGACTGGGTTTGCGGCAAGTGGTGAGGGAACAAACAAGAAGGAAAAATATACTTAATGTCATCTTTACCAATCTGCCAGCTGCAGTTGCATCTGTTCATCACAGTATTACTAAGGGTGACCATTGCACAGTCCTTGTGGAGACAAAGTCCCACCTTCACATTGAGAATAACTTCCACCGTGTTGTGTGACACTATTGCTGTGCGAAATGGGACTGACTTTGCTGAGATCTAGCAACTTAAGACTGGGCATCCATGAAGTGCTGTGGGCCATCAACAGCTGCAGAATTGTGCTCCAGCACAATCTGTAACCCCATGGCCCGGCATATCCCCCACTCAACCATTACCATCAAGCCAGGGGATCAAACCTGGTTCAATGAAGAGTGCAGGAGGGCATGCCAGGAGCAGCACCAGGCATACCTGAAGATGAGGTATCAATCTGGTGAAGCCACCAAACAGGACTACTTGCACGCCAAACAGCGAAAGCAGCAAGTGATGGACAGAGCTAAGTGATCCCACAAACAACAGATCAGATCTAAGCTCTGCAGTCCTACCACATCCAGTCATGAATGGTGGTGGACAATTAAGCAACTCACTGGAGGAGGAGGCTCCACAAATATCCCCATCCTCAATGATGGAAGAGCCCAGCACATCACTGCAAAAGATAAGGCTGAAGCATTCGCAGCAATCTTCAGCCAGAAGTGCCCAGTGGATAATCCATCTCGGCCTCCTCCAGTGGTCCCCAGCATTACAGATACCGGTCTTCAGCCAATCTACCTTGTTCAGTCCTGTTAGAATTTTATAAGTGTCTATGAGATCCCCCCTCATTCGCCTGAACTCTAGTGTAAACAATCCCAACCGAGCCAATCTCTCCTCATCCCTGGAATCAGCCTGGTAAACTTTCACTGCACTCCCTTGAGAGCAAGAGCATCCTTCCTCAGAAAAGGAGACCAAAACTGCACACAATATTCAAAGTGTGGTCTCACGAAGGCCCTGTAATACTGCAACAACATATCCCTGCTCCTGTACTCAAAACCTCTCGCAATGAAGGCTTCCTCAGTGTTAATTGTACTCCACAATTTGGCATTATTTTCAATTGCAGATTTTGAATTATTTAATCCTAAATTCAAATCATTAATACAAATTATGAAAGAAAATTGTCCCAATGCTGATCTTTGCAGATTACCGTTTTCTACTTATCCCACAAACTATATTTTTGTGGTAAATTTTCTATTAATTCAGACACCCGTGCCTTAATTCCACACCCTGACCTTTGTCATTAGCCTAACATATGGTATCTGATGGAAGAATTGCATGTCTACAACAATTTTCTTCAAATTCTAATTTGTATGGTTTCTGGACCTGGTGACTTTTCTAGTTTTATTCACATTATTGTTTCAATAAATTGCCTTTGTATATTTAACTCCATTGGTGTTTTTTTTCCCATAATCTCCTCAGGTACATTGCAATGCAATTTTCATCTTGCTCTGTAAAAATTGAGGTATCTTTCCCACTCACTCCCAAATACAAGGTTGCCCCTTTCATCGCAAATTGAACCTGCCGATTCCTTGACCATCCTTTCACTTTTAATATACTTGTTAAAAAAGTTTGTTATTTGTGTTTATGTTGATTAATATTCCTTTTCCACGTTTCTGCTTAGATTTCCTAATTTCTGCTTTTCTTCCCTTGTGCATTTCTTTTACTGTATTTCATTGTTTCCTTCTATCTATATTAATCAAATGTCCATTTTTCAAATTTAATCATAAACTCATCATTCTGTGTATCCCAGGAACCTTTTCTCTCATTCTTTCACCTTATTGGTATGTATTTAACCTGGATATTATTCACCTTATATGTGTGAGTTGTTCTTGAACTAGTTAACGTGAACTAAATCCACATTATCCCTCTAATATTGTCCAACTTCCAGTCTAACGTTTTACTATTGACTCATCCTTTTTTCTTCACATATCTTAATCAGAATCTAGTAAGATTATGGCAATTAAATTGGTTCAACTCAGTAAACAAGCCCTACACTGGAATGTGAGTCATCATAGTCTTACCAGACCATAGCACTGCTCTCTCATTGGAGAGAGACGACTAGCAGTGATTTAACTTAAGGGCTAACATAACTCAGGTGAGGGAAGAAGTTGAGAAGAGCAGTCCTTCATGGTAGCCTCAGCCGGAGATGGGAATTGAACCCACGCTGTTGGTATCATAGTGCTTCGCAAACCAACAGTCTAACCAACTGAGCCAAACTAATAGGTAGCCTGAGGCACACCCAATATTGGAGCCATGGACCTCATTTAATTTCAACTGGCAAGCTGCAGATAAATGCTTCAAATCATCAGACAGCTCATAAGCAAGGGAGATTTATGTTTGGGCCCACTTTATTGCTAGTAAAGGCTTTTATACAATTCTGGTGGTGGAGGGAGATGATTGAGTGCTGCAGAAAAAAGGAATTGGGATGGAGATGTTGATCAAGAAGGAGCAGGTGGTTAGGATGATGGGAGGTAAATGGAACACATCTTTTGAGGCTGGCATAGTGTGGAAGCAGGCCACTAAACACTTCAAGTCTACACAATCCCTGCAAAGAGCATCTCTCCTACACCTACCCCCCAAAACTGTCCCTGCAACCCAGCACTCCCCATGGCTAATCCACCTAGCCAGCTCACTATGGGAAATTTATCATAGCCAATCCATTGAACCTGTACATCCTTGGACCACACACACACACAACATACAAACTCCACACAGACAGTTGCCCAAGGGTGGGATTGAACCTAGGTCCCTGGTGCTGTGAGGCAGCAATGCTAACCATTGAGCCACAGCGCCACCTGAGCATTTCCACAGAGATGGGAAGAGAAATCTTGCCCATTCTGGTTCCATGTTCCAATCAGCATTTTCTAAAAATATTTACCCTTGTTTGTAAAAGCCTCCAGTACTTCCTGTACAGATTGTTTGTTAGGCTGCATATAGACATGGTTTTCCTGAAAACAACCAGTTTGACACCAGTTAAATTCAGTCAGCCAAATTTCTGGAAGACAGGTGTCAAACAGGTGCTAGGCTACAATTTTGCAGGGTTTAGTGCCTGTCTCAGATGGTGTTCCTGGTCACTATACTTCAGCTTTTGGTAATATGACAGGTGGCACACTTCCAATGTGAGCTGCATGCATGCATGCTGTTTCCTGTCTGTGAAAAGGGTGAAACATTAACTCATTTTTAGGTCAGAACCTTTTTTTCTTCACTGCTGTCCTACCTGTGTACCATTACATGTCTTGCTCCATTACCCAGAATCAAATTTGCCATTGTATCCTTTCTTTGTAAGCTATTGAAAAAGAAACAGTTCTAGGTGTATTCTAAGATCTCCTTCTAATCTGATTTCAAACATTTGTTTTACCCCAGTTTGCTTTAAGGTGGTCCAACAAGACTGGTATTGCTGCAGACCTCTCCAAATCTCAATTCTTTTCCTATTATTCATTCGTCCATAACATACTCTGAATATGGTAACCAGATTCTTATTAATTTTAATTCAACCCAGACAGGCTCCATCTGAATACCATCAGCAATGCAAACTCTTTCTTCCTACATCTGTGAACATGAGCTTCTCCTCTTCTTAATTCCCTGTCTCTACTAAATGACAATAGAAATTATTGCACATTCATGGCAACCGAATGAATAGTTTTCCTTGTTCTTTTTCTGAGAAATTAATCCCATCAACCAGTCACATTGAAGAGGCTAGCTTTTTTCAGTCATGTGTGTATTCCTATCAATGTTAGGCATCACGTGTAGAATCTGGATTAAAGTAAGGCCAAGGGAAATGCATTGTATTGGTAGCATGTGCCTGTCATTTCTATCCTCTCAAATTCTGAGCTGTTGTATGTATTACATCTTGTCTGAGAATACTGCCTTCTAAAGCAGGTTCAAAATACAACGCTAATCAGCTATAGGCAAGGAGAAAAGTCTCTGAAGAGATCATTTATGAACTTTCAGTTATTGACTTCAGTGCCCTAATGGCCTAGTCAGAATACAACTTCCAACACATCATGATCTATTTTGGATCTGCAGCTTAAGTTTCAATCTTACTAGAAAACAAAACCAGCAGCAGTGTTTCATCGAATTCCTTGGCAATCAGTATCATGGCAGCAATGAAAAAATCATTCAGTTAAGAGAAAAGAAGAAGGAACTTGCATTTATATAGTGCCTTTCATGATCTTGGGACATCCCAAAGCCTTTATCCACCAATGATGTACTATTAATGTTTAGTGATGTTTGTAATGTAAGAAAGCTCAGCAGCTAGCTAGTGCACAACAAGGATCCTCAAATAGTACTGAGATGAATGACCATCAGAATTATTGCTTTAAAATTGGCTGAAGGATAAATATTTTGGCAGGATACCTACTTTAACAGATATTTTGTCTAAACTAATGTTATTAAACTAATGTGGGCATTGATGATGAAGGTATATCTTGAATGGCCAGAAATTTCTTCATGTCACGAGTTTGAGAAGTCATTTTCTATTGTAAAGAGCATGTTAGTGCCTGCAACCTTCTCAATCGATGAAAGTGCTACAAAGATACTTTAAGGATAACTCTGAAACTTTACAGAATACCAAAAATGAATCAGGAAGAAGCAATTAGTCAAATTGATGGAGTCACCACTGATAACAGGGAAAATCCGTTAAAACTTGTCCAATTTTCTCAGAATGCTTGCAATGTTTGGTTCCTCAAACTATAAATTTTGTACAATATTTATACAATCAAAAATATTGTGAAAAATTTGAGTAAGAGCCCATTTAAATTATTATTTATATCTATTCCCTAATGCAGTGACATTGCCTGTTTTGAGTTTAAAGAGAACTGAATGCATGACACCAAGCAGATGGAACAAAAACATCTACTCTTGATTAAGGCCAGACCATTGTTTTCATCATCGTGGCACTGTTGAGGTTTTCCAAGGATCTGCTTATAGTCACATTGAGTTGCTGAGATAAGCAGTTGTGGATGGAGAACTTTTGCAAGAGAGAGTTCTTCAGTTTAAGAACAACAAGAGAGAGAAATTTAGAGAGAAACTAGATCCGGAAAGTTGACAAAAGAGCGAAACAAGAAGGCTATAGTGGAGAAATTGAGTTAAAGATTAAATGTCTATTGAATGACAAGCTGTCTTTTACTTCTATTCAAGAGTGTGAGAGAAATGTTTGACAGGTCTCCCCATTGAGCCAGGTTTGATTCTTGGATAAAACTGAGCCTTGCAAAAACTTAAGAATTGCTGAAGGAAAATGTGTTTGTTAAAGAGGAAAATAAGCCTCTTGAAATCTGTTTTAAAAAATGAGGATATCACAGTTTCATTTGAGATCACAAGTTACAATGTTGACAAGGTAACAAATAAACATTAATGGCACAGCTACCAGAGGTAATAGGTGATTTTTGCTCATTCAGCTTGTAAAAGTAACCTGGGAACATAGTTCTTAGTAAAGAGGCAGAAAACAAAAGACAGGACTCTTCCTGGTTCTTGAACATGACACAGGAATGAAATAATCATTTACCCCAAATCTCACCGAAATAACCTCCTAACTGACATAGAGGTGGGAATTGGCAGCCAATTCTTGGTGCAGGCCAAGTGCTGATTTTAGACAGACCATAGCAGGCATTAGTGCAGCTGTCTTTTGAATTCTGTTGTTTCAGATTAGAAGATATTAGGATGAAAACAACTTGAAATGTGTCAGGGAGATCCAAATACCTGGCACTCCTAAAGTTCTCTGATGTCAACCAGGCAACCTCTTGGAGGCTGAAAAAGAGAGGGTCTTCTCCAGTGGGTGGCAAGAAGAGATCAGAAACTCAATTGAAATAGGCATGGATAGATAACCAGCAGAAAGTGTGTGGTCTGAAGAATTTAATGTGGTTTAGGAAGAGGTTCAATGACCTGTTGCACTCTGACGAGGGGAGAGTAATACCCCCAAACCTTAGGACAGGACAGATGCTAAATATTTACCATTTACTGAGCCCAGAAACTGTGAAGCCTCAGTGTCCATGCTGCACCTCAGCTGAAATAACTGCACAGAGGCTGGTATCAAGTCACCAAGTCATCCTTTATTTACATGGAGAGTCGTTGATCCTGATCTCGCCCTCTCAGAATCAGCTCTCAGAGTGAAGTGGATGTCTGAGGTTCCTGTTCTTATCTGTCAGCCAGGGCTCCCTGATGGGACCAGATTAACAGCCCCAATCAGGGAACTCATATTCTATAAGGTCCACCTGGTTAACCTCATTACAATCACTATGTAAGCATGGAAGAAATGTGTGCACAGGCAACCTACTGACCCCTTGGCAATACTCAGAGTCAAAGCGCTAGTGAGGATCTTCAAGCACAGGATCTCCTTGCAGCATCTAATGAATAGAAGCAACTTCTACTGGCCTTAGAGGTGATCAGTGCCATACTATGCATTCCTTTTGTGGGAAGAATGGGTTAAAATACCTGGCAAAGGGTCCAGATTGATGGAGGAGTCACTGACCTTCACATGATCACAGCCATGTAGGTGGGAACCGTGGAAAGAGCAAGGATAGGGGACCATAAGGAGGTTGATCATGGAGGTTTGGGCACTGTCAGTACATGTGGTGACTTGAGAGGATAATGCCCTCATTACACTCTACCTAGGGAGGTGGGTTGAATCTAATAGGGGCCTGGATGATGTGTGCTATGGTGAGAAATGTGGCAGAATTGCACATGAAGTTCAGAAAGGCCTACTTCGAGATCAGGGACAGTTCACTGTATCTTTTAACTAAGTTCTGGGCATCAAGGCGAGGCTCTAACTTGGCAGTGGCATGTTGCCTATTGAGGAAGATTATTGTTTGTTAATGACATAATTAATTGCATATCTCATTGTCATGTAGCTTTCAACTCTATCACCCGCCACAAACAATCTAGATGCTAAGAATTCTTGTTTTGGAAGTCAGAACAGGCAACTTCAACTTGCCACTGGCTGTGAAGAAGTTAGAAGCCGCACGACACCAGGTCATAGTCCAACAGGTTTATTTGAAATCACAAGCTTTTTGAGCATAGCCACTTCATCAGCTGAAGTGATTTCAAATAAACCTGTTGGACCATAACCTGTTGTCGTGTAACTTCTGACTTTGTCCACCCCAGTCCTATAACGGCACCTCCACATCATGTGAAGAAATTGTTCACCATGCAACAGCATCTTAGGACACAGTCTGTGGGCACTAGCTGTGTACAGCCCTGGCATTGGCATCTGATAACGATCAATGCCTCATCTTCATGGCACCTCTCCCATTCACTTACAGGACAATTCTGAAGTACAGGGCTTCATTGCAGGGCACTCTGGTAACTAGCAAGTTTATTTTTCATTCAGGCTGTGTCTCAGGACTGCTCACTTGCCATCTTAGTGTGCTCACTTAGTACCTACCTACATACCCACACCATCCATGCCTTGTGTATTACCACTGTCATGCAGCCAATCAGTTTGCATTAATTGGGCATATATCTTGTTATACAGCAGAGGGCTACGTCAAACTCACAGCTGCACCATGTCCAAGCAGCTTTTGTGACCTGCACACGTGAGGCAAGCTGGCAGCCATGTTTCAAAGTCGAATGGGAGTTGTCCTTACCAGAGGGGAATAACAGTAAGTGGGGGAAGATGTTGCAGGCAATACTAAGAGTGGCAGCAAGAAAGATTGAGTATGAGAGAAGGATATGACACTTACCCTGGATATATGGAGAAGGATCTGACCTTCTTATGGCACCGCTTGCCATTCCCCCAGACTGTGGAGATGTTACTGACCCAGGTGGCAACCTCAGGCCGGGTTACCAGAGTCTGGTGGCATGGCCTCCTGTCCGGGAACAGGACTCTTCTCTTTTGCAACACTCCCTTGACCAGGACATCCAGGTCCCTGTTAGAGGGTCAGAGTGCCATTCCCTGCCTTTTCAGAAAGGACATTAATTAACCAGATGGGAATTTTATACAATCAGTGATAGTTCCACAGTCGCCATTATGGCGATGAGTTTTACATTCCAGACTTTTTAACTGAAATTAAATTTCAGCAGTTGCTGCAATAGGTTTTGAAATCAAAAACTCAGAGCATTAGACTGTGTTCGTAGATTAGCAGTCCGATGACATTACTGCTATACAACGATCATCCTATAAACACTATTGCAAACACAATCATGATGAGCTGAATGGTCCGTTGCTCCGTATTATATTGGAAAAAGGAGGCTATTTAAGCTTACCGAGCTCACTTCTGCCTGATATCTATAAAAATTTCTCAAACATCTTTGGAAAGCCTGCCCTTTGACCAGCAAGTCAGCATTGGGGTGCCAAGGCTTGTCTGGGAGCACAGTCTTTTAAAGATGGAGCTGGCGCAATGAATGCCAATCTTATAGAATATAAGCGAATATTAAGTTGTTCTGGGAATGGCGGATGTTAGAATGGGGCTGGAATCAGGCGATTTGGGGTTACAATCATTGGGGCAGGTTGGTGATTAATGAGGCGAGTTTAGTAAGATGTGGTGAGAGATCGTGTTAAGCCTCACAGGGAGAAACCCTGCTTGAAACTCAACAAAACATTTAGCCAAAAGTACGTAAGATTCAGTCCTGTTCTTCTATTAATGGGCCAACCCAATTTTTTCTGTATCAGTTTGAAAAATGGAAGTCAGGATCCTCAGAGGAAGAATAATGTACTTTCCCCACTGGGCTTCAAACAAAGCGAGCCCACAATGATCTTCAGCATGCTGCTGCAATTTAAATTTATAGGACAGCGCTTGGAGTTTGCAGGATTCTGCTTGAATAAGAGATATAGTGTTATTTTCAAGCGTGGGTATGGTTGGGATAAGGATGTCATTTTCAAAGGCAATAAAACAATCCAGTTCATGATTTTCAATTCTTCAAAGCAAAAGGATGGATTGTTTCCTTACAACCCATTTTACTATGAACATTTTCACTTGTTTAGTCAGCAACAGCTAACTGGCTTTTTTGGCTCACTTCACAGTTTCTTTATTAGTTTCTTCTTTCAAGAGATTAATGACACAACACATCTAGTTCTTTTTAATGTCTAAGTCGGTCAGATTGGACAACAGTCAGAATTTAAAACAAAGGCTCCCATTCTGTTCACTCAAGTCCACCAGCACCCCATTTTGCTAAAGCCCTCGTCTCTGTGTAAACAGATTACTTTAAATTCATTGTCAGGGTATGAGGTAAAATGCTTTCAGATAAGAAATGTTTTTATTTTAATTTGAAACTGGCAGGAACCTTGCATTCCTCAGAAAGTGAAACATGGTGGTGGTTTGAACGTCCCTGGCTGCCTGTTCCTGTTGGGCAGCAATAATGAAACCAATGGTAGCTACAGCACAGGTAGCTTTTGTACTGGTTTTTATGTGGCACGCTACCAGCTCTGATTCAGAGAAGACAAGAAGAAGAATACAGTGAAGAGAGACATTAGCTTTAAATTCAGAGCAGACGCTCTGAAGTTTTTCAACAGGAAAATTTTCTTGTCATATGAGAGCCAACTCCACATAACTGTACAAATGATCCCATCACAAAATTCCAATGTACAAACCATTTCCTGCTTTATTCTGATCCAACTTTGTCCCTTAGGCAAAACATCCTAATCCATTCATGAGTATTCCACCATTATCTTTCTTTGTACTCAGATGCTTAACACTTTGCCTTCTGAATGCTCCAATCTTCACTAAATGGAGCTGGAATTGGCCATGTTAAATTGCCCATAGTGTCCAGGGATGTACAGGCTATGTGGATTAGCCATTGGAAATGCAGGGTTACAGGGATAGGGTAGGCGTGTGGGTCTGGGTGGAATGCTCTTTGGAGGATCATGTGGACTTGATGGGCCAAATAGCCTGCTTCCACACCATAGGGATTCTATGATTCTATAAATTGGTTAACTGCTATCCCTTAGCCAATCAAGGAGCTGAGTCAGTTCACATGCATGATTATTTTGAGCTGATTTCATACTTTTGGCATACTGTTGAAAGCTTGCCTAATGGGAGCTGTGAAAGAAACTGTGACATGTGCCATGAAAAGGCAGCTCCTCGAATGTGATCAAATATTTGCCAGACTGTGCTAAATCTGAAGGGAGAGAAGGACAGATCAGTGGAACCCCAATTTAGATACATGAATTTGATTCTTTCAGTAAGCAATGGGTTGGCACAGTGCACATGCCTGATGAATGGTGAGGTAGATATGGTTCTTCATGAAATGGGTTGCAGTATCTGAGGAGTTGCCCTGTTTGCCAATCCAGAGAAGACTCCTCAGAGGACAGCAGTGCACCATTCTTGACAGGAGGTGGCAGCCAGGCTCAAAGGTCTGCACAGTGCCTGCACCTCCTGAAAATACAAGCAGGAGATGATGGGATATTTTAAAGGCCATAAGAAGACAACACTTTACAATTGTCCCATTTAGAAAGCTAAGAGTCCAACTTATTACCAAAGCCATAGGATCACTAGAGCTATCATGCAGCCATCATTTGGCTGAATGGTCTCACTTGCATGGGCAGGTCTGTGCAGTGCCACTCACAGAGAATTGTTTGCATGGTGGCTGTGTGCACATCTCCTACAACTTTGGTGTGTAATAGGGCCTCAGATGAAACTCACAGAATGAGAGAAACCCTCTCTAAAATATTGGTGATGATCCAGATGCTGGTGAGGATGGAGCTTTTCTGGCTGGTGTCCATTTTCCATGTTTCATAATTTGAAGTTCATTCGAAATTCTGCTACCTGTATCCTAAGTCAAAACGAGGCAAGACTGGATGTTACAAAAATAACAAAAAGACAAAATTAGTCTCTTGCACTTAAATGTGTATAACATTCATAACAAAGTAAATGAATTGACAGCACACATTGAAGTAAATAAATATAACTACGATAACCATTACAAAGATGTGACTGCAAGAAGATAGAGCTTGAGTATTGAGGATCATATGATATTTAAGAAGAATAGGAAGCTAGGTAAAAATGGAGGACTAGCAGTGTTAATTAAGGTTGGCATTTGTGCAATAATTAGAGATGACACTGGTCCAGGAGATCAAGATGTATAATTGGTTTTGATGGGGCTGAGTAGTTGTAAGGGAAAGAAGTCATTTGTGGAAATGGTCTACAGGCTTTCTGATGGTAACCACAGTGTAGAACAAAATGTATAAGAAGAAATATTGGGTTTAAGTCAATACTTGTGTTAAAGGAAGAAAGAACTGGAAGAACTGTGGCTGCTGGAAATCAGATACAAAAACAAATTGCTGGAGAAGGTCAGCAGGTCTGGCAACATTTGTGGAGAGACCAGAGTTAACATTTTGGGTCCAGTGACCCTTCTTCAGAAGTTCTGCCAGACCTGCTGAGTTTTTTCAGCAATTTCTGTACTTGTGTTAAAAGAACTGAAAAAAAAATCAGGTTGTTGTAACAGCTTGGATGAGGGGTTCATAGAAAGCTTTTGAGATAATTCTTTAAGTAGCACATCTGGAATCAAGAGCAATTTATGATAGACTTGATATTGGGTAATGTGACGGGATTCAAAATAATCTCAGGGTAAAGGGACCCCCAGGTAGCAGCAATCCCAATATGATTGAATTTTACATCCAGTTTGAAAGGGAAATATTTTGGACTAAGAATAATATTTTAAACTTAAATAAGAGCATGAAAGCTGAACATGCTGTGAAATGGTTTACTAGTCTAGATGATGGATCAAAAGGGGATACTTAAAGGGATATTTCAGAATGCTCAGAATATTACATTCCTACTATAAACAAAGATTCTAAAGGGAGATCTCACCATTTGTAGTTATCTAAAGAAATTAGGGAAAGGATGAACACTTGAAGAAAAAGCATAACTTGCGTAATGATGAATTGCAGGTCGGATAATTGATCAGAATGCATACAATGGTAGAGAATGACTGCATCGTTAATTAGGAGGAAGAAAATAGACAGGAGGAAGAAATTAGAGTATGAAAGGAAGTTAGCCAGAAAGGTAAAAAATGGATAGTGAAAGTTTCTTAAAAGAAAATAAGTAAAGTGAATGTTAATTGTCTGGAGATGAGAGTAGGGAGTTAATAGTAGATATAAGAAAATGGCAAATTAAATGAACAAATATTTTGCTTCTGTCTTCTCTGCAGAGGATACATAAAAAAATCCATAAATAGCAGTAAATCAGGAGGTGGAAGGAAGAAAGAATCTTTGTGAAATTACAATCACTAATGAACTGGTACTAAACAAACTGATGGAGCTGAAAGCTAACAAATCTCTGGACTTCAACCTAGAGTCTTAAAAGAGCAAATAAGATGGTAGATATCTTGACATTAAGTCCCTCAAGTCACGAAAAGTTCCATCAAACTGGAAAGTAGCAAAAATAACACTTCTATTCAAGAAGGGAGAGAGACAAGAAACAAGAAAATTTGTAGCAGTTAGCCTGACATACTAAAGACGTTATTGCTGTGCACTTAAAAAACACAAGGTAATTGATACATGTCAGCGTTGTTTCTTGAAAGGGAACTCATGTTTAACCAATTTTTTTAGTGTTCTTTAAAACTGTTCTTTAAAGAGTAAAGATTTTGTGGTACAGTGGTAGCTTCCCTATCCCTGAACCAGGAGGTCCAGGTTCAAGTTCCACCTGCTCCACAGGTGTGTAGTAGCATCTCTGAACAGATTGATTAGAAAAGTAGGTTAAAAAATTAAAAGTAAAGGCGTAAGATGCTGTGGGTAACATATAGAGATGTTGTACTTGGATTTCTTGAAGGTACTTAATAAGATGTCACATCAAAGGAAATTGAAAAATAAAAGCTCATGGTGAAGGGTTTAATATATTAGCATGGATAGAAGATTGGCTGGTTGGAAGAAAACGGAGAGTATGTAAAATAGGTCTTTGCCTAATTAACAGAACAAGCTGAGTCCCACAAATGTGTGTGCTAAGGCCTCAGCTTTTTACAATTATCATCGATGGCTTAGATGAGAGGACCGAAGGCATGGTATCAAAATTCACAGATTGCACAAAGATAAGTAATCAATAAAAGTCCACAAAAATTCTTAAAATGTCCAGAGAAAGCAGCATTGTCAAGCTGGTAAAAGTCTTGATTTTTGTAGTCCTTTAAAGTGTCATCAGGTTATTGAAAGGATAAAAACATTTCACCTGAGTACTGATGACAAACCATCAAATTCAATACTTTTAAGTTTAGTTTATCAAGTATCAGAGTGGCCAAAGGTTTGTACTTAGCCACATTCTCTGTCCATGGATTTTCCAGTAATGAACATGCCTCAAACCTGACTATGACATCAACACCCACCACTTCACCTTCTTTTCTAAATATTACCTCAGGTTTCCACAGTTTCCGTCACTGATACTAATAGATGGTTCAACCAGTGTGTTCCACCCATATTACACAGCTTTTCTTTACAACTGCTCAACAATCTTATTATGTTGATGGATCTTTACATTTTTGGCAATATGCAACTCCCAGAAATATGAGGAAGACTTTCATTCTTCAATCCACAACATCCACAGAAAGTATCATCTCTTCCGAGAAAAACTAAGTATTTAGCAGTAAATGTATTTGTGTGAAGTTGCAGCATCTTTATACAGGAGGATTGTTTGGGCATATTAAAATGAAATCCGTGGTTTGATGTGGGATCATTATAAAAGTAATCTATACACACAACTTGAAAGCTTAAGGCAGCCCATTGCCTTATCAAAGTCGTAAAGTAAAGTCACAATAGCCTTACCAGAGCATAAGGCTGCTGTGTCATTAGAAAGAGATGACTGATGGTGGTTCAACCTGAGGGTCACCATGCCTCAGGCAAGTGGAGAAGTTGAGGAGGAGAGTCCTTCATGGTAACCTCAACCAGAGCAGGAATTGAACCCACTCTGTTGGTGTCACTCTGCATGGCAATCAGCTGTCTGGTCAACTCAGCTAACTAACAGTAGAGTGTCACTGAAACGGACAGATGTGGATGAGACTAATAGTGGTGACAGCTGTACCAGTTCCTATCTCTCTTATTTGCATCTAACGAGTTGATGAACTTGTGCCTGCTCAGATCAGATGCTATGTCTTTGACAACACGGTGGACCATTGCCTCTGGGGCCAGGCAGCAGGGTTTGGTTCCTCATTTGGGGAGTGCCTGTCAGAGTTTGGGTCAGAGGATAAACCACATGTGCTGGATTCTATAACCTACAGAGATCAGCCTTAATTTATTTTCAGTTGTATGCTGGCGACATCCAGCCACAGGCAGGTTGTGTAATTTTTTGTGGGAGTCCTTGGCATTGCAAATCCTCAGTTGACAACTTCTGTAATAAAGAACGTCTGACCAAATTTTCAATATGTGCACCTGGCATTGCTGTTCCAATTATTACATCACAACATTACAGTCAAAGGTGCACAGACAAGAACTGATCTTTGTAATGGTTAACACAAAAGCCTCAACATTATATTGACTCATTTAACCATTGTGGCATTCTAAGTGACATCTAAAACTTCCATGAGATGCAGCCCCAGTAACTTCTGTCTGGGTGGCAGAATGCTATTTATTTATTCGCCAGATGTGGGCATTGCTGGCTGGGCCAGTATGAATTTCCCATCCATAATTGCCTTGAGAAAGTGGTGGTGAGCTGTCTTCTTGTCCTGCTGCCATCCATGTAATATAGCTAGACCCACAGTGTTGTGCAAGGGTGAACCAGGATTTTGCTGATGTTCAGATGACTGCCATTGAGAAACTTGTCATCAGCATGACCTCTAGAAATCCATGCCTAAATGGTGTGGATTCAGACTGACAACACAACAGAGTAGACAGGAAGGAACATTTCCCCTGTTTGGAGGGATCAATAACCAGAGGGTACAGCATCCTATACAATATAGGATATAGCATTTATCAAGGCTAGGAGGCTGGGAACATGCGAAGCAAGGGTGGAATACAAGGAAAGTCGAAAGAGACTTAAACAAGGAGTCAGGAGGGCTAAAGGAGGTTATGAAAACTCATTGGCCAACAGGATTAAGGAAAATCCCAAGGCTTTTAATACATATATAAAGAGCAAGAGGGTAGCCAGGGAGAGGGTTGACCCAGGACAGGGAAGGGAATTTATGTGTGGAGCCAGACGAAATGGGTGAGGTATTAAATGAGTACTTTGCATTAGTATTCACCATAGAGAAGGACTTGGTGGATGATGAGTCTTGGGGAAGGGTGTGTAGATAGTTTGGGTCATGTTGAGATCAAAAGGGAGGAGGTATTGAGGGTCTTGAAAAACCATAAGGTGGACAACTCCCCAGGGCCTGATGGGATATTCCCCAGAATACTGAGAGAGGCAAGGGAGGAAGTTGCTGGGAGCTTGAGGGAAATCTTTGTATCCTCATTGGCTACAAGGGAGGTCCCAGAGGATTGGAGAATAGCCAATGTTGTTTCTTAGTTTAAGAAGGATGGCAAGGATAATCCAGCTAATTACAGGCTGGTGTCCCTTACGTCAGTGGTAGGGAAATTATTGGAGAGGATTCTTCAAGACGATATTTACTCTCACTTGGAAATAAATGGGTGTATTAGCGGGAGGCAACATGGTTTTGTGAAGGGGAGGTAGTGTCTCACTAACTTGGTTGAGTTTTTTGAGGAAGTGATGAAGATGATCGATGAGGGTAGGCAGTGGATGTCGGCTACAGTAAGGCCTTTGACAAGGTACCTCATGGCAGGCTGATACAGAAGATAAAGTCACATGGGGTCAGAGGTAAGCTTGCAAGATTGATAAAAAAAACTAGTTTGGTCATAGAAGCCAGAGGGTAGCAGTGGAAGGGTGAGTTTCTGAATGGAGGGCTGTAACTAGTGTCGTTCCTCAGGGATCAGTGTTGGGACCTTTGCTGTTTGTAATATGTATAAATGATTTGGAGGAAGACGTAACTGGTCTGATTAGTAAGTTTGCCAATGACAGAAAGGTTGGTGGAAATGCAGATAGTGATGAGGACCGTCAAAGGACACAGCTAGACATAAATCAGTTGGTGACTTGGGCAGAGAGATGGCAGAAGGAGTTTAATCTGGAAAAATGTGAGGTGATGCATTTCGGAAGGTCTAATCCAGATGGAAAATATACGGTAAATGGCAGAACCCTTGAGAGTACTGATAGGCAGAGGGATCTGGGTGTACAGGTACACAGGTCACTGAAAGTGGCAACGCAGTTGGAGAAGGTCATGAACAAGTCATACGGCATGCTTGCCTTCATCGGCTGGGGCACTGAGTTTAAAAATTGGCAGGTAATGTTGCACCTTTATAGAACCTTAGTTAGGCCGCATTTGGAATATTGTGTTCAATTCTGATTGCCACACTACCAGAAGGACGTGGTGGCTTTGGAGAGCGTACAGAAAAGATTTACCAGGATGTTGCCTGGTATGGAGGGCATTAGCTATAAGGAGAGGTTGGAGAAACTTGGGTTGTTCTCACTGGAACGACAGAGGTTGAGGGGCAACCTGATAGAGATCTACAAGGTTATGAAGGTCATGGATAGAGTGGACAGTCGGAAGCTTATTCCCAGGGTGTAAGAGTCAGTTACTAGGGGCCATAGGTTTAAGGTGCGAGGGGCAAGGTTTAAGGGTGATGTACAAGGCAAGTTTTTTACACAGAGGATAGTGGATGCCTGGAACTCGCAGCCGGGGGAGGTAGTGGAAGCAGATACGATAGTGACTTTTAAAGGGCGTCTGGCCAAATACATGGATAGGATGGGAATAGAGGGATACGGTCTCTGGAAGGTTAGGGCGTTTTAGTTGTGACAGGCAGCATGTTGGTGCAGGCTTGGAGAGCCGAAAGGCCTGTTCCAGTGCTGTAATTTTCTTTGCTCTTTGTTCTATTTAAAGTAAGGGCAGGAAGTTTAGACAGGATGTGAGGATTTTGTTTCAGGTAGAGGGGGTAGGTATCTGGAACTCACTGTCTGAAAGGGTGGTAAAGACAGAAACCCTCATAACATTTAAGAAATATTTAGATGTACACTTGCAATGGCAAAGCATACAAGTCTATGGGCCAAATGTTGAAAAATGAGCTTAAAGTAGTTAGGTGGTTATTTTTGATTGTAACAGATTCAATGGGTCAAAGGGATTGTTTCTGAGCTGTAGAGCTCCTTGACTCAATGACTTTAACACCAGACATGCATCTGGATTGCCCCATCAACTGCCCTCTTGTAAAACAGTTTCTATTAAATTTGATCCTACACTCCTTTGAAGTAAACTATGTTAACCAATATGCTAACATTTATATTACTTGAGTACGCATGCTTTCATTTTCTGTGTATGCCTACTTGTATTTTTGTGTATTGGCACCTAGAACTTCTGGACTTGATGTTCACGATTTATGTATAGGTGGGGTTTTGATCTTTGTATATAGGGTGTGCTGATTTATTTGTATCAGAGTGCCTGGCTATTTCTGCAAGAGGCTTGTATTGTTTTGTGTACACTTCTTTAAGTCAAATCCCAAGAAACCAAAAGGAAAATTGAGGTGAATTGGGAGACATTACAGTATGGTATTGGCAGATAGAGAAGTGGGCAGATTCATAACGGATGAAGTTCTAGGCAGTTAAAAAAAGAATTCAATGGATGTGAGCATCACTGGGCTAGGCCAGAAATTTTTGCTCATCCCTAATTGATCTTGACAAGGCAGTGGTGAGCTGTCTTCTTGAGTACCTGCAATCCATCTGGTACAGGTATTCCCACAGTGCTGTTGGAAAGGGTATGTCAGGATTTGACCCACTGACAGTGGAAGAATAGTGGAACAGTTCCAAGTGAGGATAGTGTGTGACTTGGCGGGTAACCTGCACATTTGTAGTTCCTGTGTGTCTGTTGCCCTTGTCTTTCTAGATGATAGAGGATGCAGGACCGAAAGGACCCGTTGATGGATCTTTGATGATTTGTTGCAGTTCACCATCTATATACTACACATTGCTGCCACTGTGCATTGATACTTGAGGGACTGAATGTTAACAGTGGTGGAAGGGGTGACAATTAAATAGGTTACATTGTCCTGGATGGTTTTGAGTTTCTTGAGCAAAATTGGAGATCCACTCATCCTGGCTGGCGGAGAGTATTTCAGCACCATCCTGATTTGTGACCTTTAAATGGTGGAGAGGAAGTCAGATAGAGTTACTCATCACAGAATTCTCAACCTCTGATGGTTGGTCTAGCCAAGTTCCTGGTCAATATAATTCACAGGGTATTGATGGTGGGAAATTCAGAAATGTCGTTGAGATGGTTTAATTCTCTATTGTTAAAGATGGCCATTAGGAAGCTTTTGTTTTGAACAAACATTGCTTGCTATTTAATTCATACAGCTTGAACATTGTGTTGGTCTTGCTGCACAGGCGATGTAATTAGTTGAGGATTTGCAAATGGAATTGAACACCTTGCAAGCATCAATTAACATCTCTACTTCTGGACAAAACTATCTTTAATGAAGTAATGAAGATTTTTGGGTGTTGAACCCAAGATTCTGCACAGCGGAACTCCTCCAGTGATGTCCCGGGGCTGAGAGGATCAAACTTTGAAAAACACAACCATTTCTTTTGCGCTAGGTATGTGATTCCAGCTATTGGAGATGCTTCCGTCCCAACCCAACCCCTCCCCCCAACAATTCCAATTAACCTCAATTCCAAGGGTTACCAATGCTGCCTTGACGTCAAGAGCCTTGACTCTCACCACCTTGAGAATTCTGTATTTTGGACTAAGCCTGACATTAGAATATGTAGATGAATGACTGGCAAACTGAGCATCAGTGAGTACGTGCTGCTTGATAGCACCTTTGGTGACACCTTCTATTACTTTGCAAATGATTGCAAATAGACTAGTGAGGCAACGATGGTTCAGATTGGATTTGCCCTGCTCTCTGTTATCAGTACTTACCAGGACACTCTTTCACATTGTCAGATGATGGCAGTGTTACAAAGTGATATATTTGTTAAATTTCTATTGCAACTACTGGGCTAGAGATGTGGCTAATTCTGGAGACAGGTTATCAGCACCGTAGCTAGAATGTTGTCCGAGCCCATAGTTATTGCTGTATTCAGGCATTCAATGTTTGCTTGATACAACAGGGTGAATTCTGATGTGAACTTTGTCTCAAACAAAGTGTTTTACTTGGTGTGGCAGTGCTTTGACAATCTCCCATAATACTGGGCGTGCAGTAAACTGGGCATGCATATCATGATGTTGAAGAAGGCAACAGATACTTATTACAACTAACCACTGCGTTCCTCAGGTACATCATTGTTTGGGCTAATTAATATTAAAGTGTTAAGTTACAACCAAGGAATGTGCTCCCAGTAGACTTTCATGGTTCTAGTGATCTGAGGTAAGCAGGAGTATGAGATCTTTATATCCTCATGTCCCATGCAAATATACACTGCTGGTATCATAAGCATGTCTCGTAAAGGCATACTGATATACAGATTATGAAAAATAACACAACAAATTCAATTGGCTGAAGAACATGTCTGATCCATTGGTTGGGTGCTTGCTTGGCTCTGACTACAGCATTCTGTTTCCATTGTTTAGCATGCCTGTCATCCTATGTTGTAGTTTCGCTAGATTGGCATCACCTCATGATTAGGTATGCCTTATGCTTTTCCTAGCACGTTCTTTTACTTGCTGATTGAATCATGTTTGATTCCTTGACTGGATGATAAATATTGGAGGATATGCCTGACCATGAGGTTAAAAATTATGTATTGCTCAAAAAACAGAGATCCTGAATGCTGTGGACTGTCATTAAATATAACACTGCTGCCATTGGTGTTTCATAATGTCTCATGAATTTTCTAATTTTCACTTGCTAAATTTCTGAACCTATCTTATTTAGCATGGTGCCACACATGACTCTATTACAACAAGGACCATGTGGTGGTCACTCCTACCATTATTGTAATTGACAGATGCATATGCCATGTGTAGATTAGTTAAGAAGGTCAAAGCATATTCAAATGATTCACCAAATGTACAAAGAAATATATATGACAAAAATAAACCTTTTCTGTCTGAAGAACATGTATAAGCTGCATTTTGTCTTTGATCCCAAGTTAACCAAATTAGAGATTCTCTTAAACATGGAGAATATTTCAACTACAAAAATTGGATACAGCCTGTAGATATTGATCTTACTGGTGTGTTATTATCCTCTGGCAGGAATTCAATGCATTCTTCAAGGAGTGATATTTTTGTTAAACTTGATGATGGTAATCAATGCATGGACAATAAAATCATAGGTTCACAACACAGTCTGTGTGTATGGGAACTACAGTCTAATTTGAACATAAGAAAAAATGTTGAGGATAAAGATCTGCTTCCATATTGCCTTGTCAAACAAACTACTATTTGCTTTAGTCCAAATCTCCAAAGCATAACGCTTTACCTTTCTTAATCAGATTTCAAGGTATGATTCACATTAGTAAGATAATCTTCATTAACTTCCCTTTGTAAAATTAAAATGGCGTTTTGCCACTGTTAACATTTTGAATCATGATGCAATGCACTCTAATTTTAGGAGGCACACACAGAATTATAGGCAATATAAAAAAATGTTCTGGAGGCAGCTGACTGATGTCAAACAGTAGAAAGCCTGCTGCTTGATATTGTTGGATCCCATTTCACTCAGTTCTGACACCCCAGATTAATCTTTAAATTTCACACTATTGGAGATTGAGTAATGAAAATAAAATCTGAAGTATAATCAGCTGCCCTTAAAGTTTATATCTACTGCAGGTTTTGTATCTGTACTAACTTCTGAAATGCTACATGAGCACATTGTCCGTTATGGTCACGGTTGGAAAACTCACCGTAGTGCAACTCAGTTCATTTTGTACATAGCAATTTAAGGATTAAGACCATCAGTGCAAAGTTTGCTGTCCTTCAGATCTCCATTTCATTGAGGAATTTTAACTCTAGGCGAAATCGAATGGAATTGTCAACTCTTTTTTTTCACAGCATCATTTATCCTATTCAGTTGGTGAAGCATGTATTGAAATTTGTCAGTATTACTTCCATTCTCTCTCTCTCTTAAACTATGATTTAAGGATTCTTACCAAAAGTGTAGTAAAACATTTGTTTCCAAATTAATCTACACAGCTCAACAAATAGGACAACTAATTGTGATAATGAAAGAATTTTAAATTTTGTGCATGCCTTCTTGGAAGATTATTTGCATGATTGTCTTCCTTAATGCTAAGAAATAAAATAGTCTTTCTAATTACTTTATCTTCTTACTGTACTCTTACCATGACCTTCAATCATAAAAGACTGGATTATTTTGAGCTGTTCAAAGGTACTTTACAGTTGCCTCGAACCTTTCATTGACTATTGAACTGTGAGGAATTTAAGTAGCAGCCAGATTAGACAAAATAACTCTGTTAATTAAGTTCTGTACAAATGTTGCTTTTATTATCTGGATTTAATTAAAAAGGTTATTTTCTGGATCCAGAATCAATTCTGTTAGAACAGAAGTTTTACTCATGCTGGGGTTTATGATTATTTTTCTCATTTCATTTGATTGGTTAGGGATTCCAGTAACCAGATGCTGACTGCTTCTCCTCACCTATGCAAACTTGACTGGATCCATCTCTTCCATTTAAAAAAAAGATCCTTTCTCAGCAAGGTTTTGAAAAATGACATTCTTTTATAAAAAAACAAATAACAAAGAGCTAGATCAAATACATAAATCTTTGTTTGGAATGTTTTGTATCCCGCATTAGTTTAAAGCATATACAAATCTTGATGGAATAGTGCAGTTTTGCATACACTACCTACAAATAGAGATAGAGCATAAAAACTCATCTACCATTCTGAACTCTCAATTACCCTATGATGGAATATATTACATTCCTCTGAAATTCCTCATCCTTATATCCTTGGGAATTTGTGGTCTGGTGTAACCACATTCTTATTGTATAAAATCTCCTCCTAGAAACCAGAAATCGCATTAGTTGCCAATAGGTGCCTTCCATAAATGACAGGACACATACTTTCATGAACTTGAATTTTTTATTTAGTGGGAAATGAATCTGTTTGATCCTTTGTCATTACATGACAATTTGCAGGTAAAGATTTTATAACTTTGTTTTAATATTGTGGGGCCTGCCATTTTTTTTATTTCCATAACTTTCCAGTAAATTTTCTACACAAGTATCATTTTGCAAATCTTTGCTTCTATTGCAAGACTTGAACTGATTTTTATTTGCATGCATGTCAATCAACAACTTTTGAGGTAGATATTGCTTTTACAATCCATGTGTCAACTCAAAGGGATACTCAGAAAGCAAATCTTTATTTTCCTCACCCTGATTGGAGGTTATTGGAATGAGGGAAGGAAGGAATAGCTATAAAATAATGGCAAAAAAAGATGCTAGATAGAGCGCAGCGATGGCAGTGAAGTAATTGTGAAACAGATAGCAGTAAAGCAGAGATTTAAATACAAAAATTGAAGGGTTAAGAAAAGAGATAAAGATAGAAATAGAGAGGAAGTAAATGTACAGGTGAAATGAAGAAAGGAAACAAATAGGGTTTTGGCAGGAGGTGAGGGATGAGGAAAGCATTTAAAGGTGGATGAATGAGGAGAGTTTGCATTAATTGACAGAAGTGGAGAGGGAGATTTCCACTTTAAACTGAGGATGTGAGGAAGAAGATATGGAGGTGGTGATGGTAGGGTTAATGGTGGGGGGGAGGGGAGGGGTAGTAGAGGTAAGAATATCAATTCAAATAGTGAAAAATGTAAGATAAATATAAACTTAGCTTGGCTTGATGGTGAGAAGAGTGCCAGATTGAATGGAAGAAGTGGGTGAAGTCTGTTTGCGTGATCTGGGAGGTTTGAAGAAAAGAATGTCTCACAAAATATTTCCATATGAGAAAGGCTATTGCTTTTGCCAATGGGGTGTTGTGGGTTTGGATGTGGAAGAGTTTGTTGAGAAAATACTTTTGTTACTCCACTTCTAGTTGCTTGAGATCTTGGAATTCTGTTAAGGAGTTAGCATTCCCTTGTATTTTTTATGGATATGTACCAAGCTCTAAATTTAAATGTTCCATTTTGGAAAGGCTTAAATCGAGCTTTAATTCCAATCCCTTTAGTGAATTGACTATTTCGAATTTTAGCTTTCATTATTCCTATCAGACACTTTAAATAATTTTCTTAGCAACCATGTTTATCCTTGCAAATGGTGTTTTACATTTTGAAACTTTATTTGTAAATTGTCATCTTGACACATATCTCACAGTGATGACCAAAGTAAAGTTAGTATCAAGCGATATTGCTACCTCAAAAAACATTTTGCTGTGTTGCCGTGTGGTTTAGTTGGTAGAACTCCAAGTCAGGGAGCTGCCAGATCAAAATCTGTTTGCATACATAATCTAAACATATAAATTAGGTTCAGAACTACCCTGTTGCCAAAACTGCCACCTTTTGGATGAGATCTGATCTGCCTTTTCCCAGTGAACATAAAAATCCTGTTGCATGATTTGAAAGCTTGAGTCTTGACCAAAATTTCTCTCATAAGACACAAGAATGTAAGAAAAAGCAAGAGTAGATCACATGGCCTCTCCTGTCTGGTCCACCATTTGGCACAATCATGACTGATCCTCTACCTCAATTGAAATTTCCTGCCCTGCTCCCAAATCTTTTGCTTTACAATGAGACCAAAAGTCTATCTATTTGACACCACCAAAAACTGACCAATTTTCTCATTTGTGAGAACATGCTGTGCATACATTTGCCACCTTATTATCCATAAATCAATACTTTTGAAGTAACTATGTGAAGGATTTTGCATCTTAAATGTATAATGAATTGACAAAAAATGCATGAAAGTTATTTCAATATTTGATATGCCCATGTTGGAATGAAACTGCTCAAAAAGACAGGGTGAAAGTCTTCTCTTTCATTTTCTGCCAGGGCCCAAATTATCAAGACTTTCAACCCTGCCAGAGCTCTGATGACTTGTGAGGCTGTTCAAAGTTTGTTACCGAGAATATGTATTCGTATTTGCAAAATGTCTCAAAACATTTCATAAATAGGACTACAGGAAATAGACATCAACAAAAGAAGAGCATGATTGAAAGTATGACTGAGCACATGGTTTCTCAGGAGATATTACAATTAATGAGATCTATGGAATGAGTTTCAGAAAGAAGGCCCAGGTAGTTTCTGATGCCACTACTGATGAGACTAAGAGATGGTATGGTCAGAGGTGGCAGACACAATAGTCAAAAGCTTGCCAGGTGTTAACAAGGTGGGCATTGGTGAGAAAGTTGGGATTGTCACTTAAGATTGGCAGTAAGAAGCTTCCCGATATCAAGAGCCAATTGTCTAACCAAGTATAAAATGGTGAGATGAGATTCCCAATCATGAGTGGCAACAGGCTGATTTGTTACATCATCTTGCCTCATTCATTGCAGTTTCCCATCAGGTAGAAACTAGATGGCAACAATCCCTGGTGACTCCAGCTTGCTATTTGATCCTCCAGACCTCCCATTCAGCAGGATCTCTATGACCCCATCGGCAAAGCGGAGTGCCGATTACCTGACTTGTCTGGGACAAATGACAGAAACCAGGCAATGCAATTGTGGACTGGCAGCACTTGACTGGGTGGACTGTTAGCTTTTAAAGATGTTGCCAACACCAGGAATTCCAGGAGATCCCAGCAATGACCAGTCTCTCCAGCTGTGAATATTGGAAGAGAATGAGTGAGTTGTCTTAGAGCTGTGGTGCAAGGGAACAAGGCAGGTTTAGGATTATTAAGTGAGAGAAAACTTGGTAGCGCTTGCAGAGAGAAACCCTATATAAAATTCGCCAAAATTGATACTTGTTCAATTTCTGGTAAGATTCTGCCAATGGCACAGTCAGGACAGCACAGAATTGGGAATGGCAAGACGATTGCAAGATGAATTTTTAGGCGAGGACAAATCTCTTTTTTGTGATGGGGAGCCATTATAGATTAACAGGGATTAGGCTAATGGAGGAAAGAAACGTGCTAAGAGACATGATAGGGCTGGATAGAGTTTTAAAAGCTTAGAATTAATAGGGTGTGAAGGATTTGAGGCTGGCAAAAGAATGCATTGGTGTTTTCCAGTATGGGGATTTGAAAGGCATTATAACATTTTAGTTGCAGATGGTCCATATTGACATGGAAATAAGTATGTTGCAGAGATGAAAATAAGAAACTGCTGCTTATTAAATAGGATGTCAGGCTTCAAGATCAACAAGATCAGCTTGTTTCTGAATGGGACTGCAAGATTGTGCTTCAAAGTAGTTGGGGGGGATGGAATCAATAGAAAAGAATTACATTTTTGGTGGGGGATGAAGGCAATCGCTTTGGCCTTCTGATGCTGAGCTGGAAAGGTTGTGATTTATCCAGCACTTAATGTTGGATAAGTAGCATGGTAAAAATGAAAACAATTTGAATTCTATTCTCGGCTGGTAAAATTTCCCAAAGAAAGAAATCTCCAAAAAATTAAAATATAAACCTATAATGTATAAAATCCATTGATTGAATGCTTTCTATTTTTGGTCTGATATTTCACTCCTAATCTTGACCTTTAATCAAGTTGTCATCACATGGTGGTTGCAACAGAAGATAAAGATGATAATAACAACAAATATCAACTGTGATAGTATAAACTCTTAAATTGCAAACAATGGTAACAGTAGTGAAAGAGCCAAAACTCCATGACAAAATTTAGCAACTGCAAATTTTGGAACTAAATTGGTGTAATAGATATACCGAGTAAACATCCCAATGTGAATATATTCTGGAAATATTCTAACTCACCATATTCAAATTATTAGCCGAACCCAATTTGTGCATGCACATGAAGTAATAGTCATGTAATTTGAGTTCCATAAGATGCAGCTTTCTCCAAGGAATTGGAAACACAATTTCTATATTGTACAAACCAGCTGTCTGAAAAGTATTGTTACAAACTAATAGAACTGAACCTTAATTTGGTGCACGTGGCTGGACTTTGAATGGGTTCAAATCAGTTCCATTTCTGTTCCGAGAACTTTGGAAAACTACTCGAGTCTCACCTCTACTTTTTAGGATGTTACAGGAAATCTTAACATGATTACTTTATGTCTGGAACATCTTTATCTTCTTGTTCTGTAGTATGAGTATGTTAGCAATGTATGTAAAAATGATCTGTTAAATATAAATTTGTTAATCTTTAGAAACCTCAGTTGTGTAATCCATGTGACAAGAATGCTACCAAAACCTCTTAGGGTATGGTTACTAAGAAACTGACCCCATGGGACAAACAATTCTTCAGACTGCACCGTAAATTGGCTGCTAGTTCTCACGTTAACAAGTTGCTGAACAGGATATCAGTTACCCACATGCCAAAATATCCTTGATCATACTACCCTACTCTAACCTCACTGCATTACAAAAACCTATTCCTCCAAATCTTAATATTTTCATAAAACCACACGCCTCACCCAGAATTGAATGTGAAGCGATTCTCAAATTCAACCGCACAAAGCTATGTTTTCATTTTATGTTCAGTGCATAACCCAACAGGACCACTTAAAAGAGATAACAAGGTGTAGAG